>NC_052146.1:274321687-274621687 GCF_902713615.1 Scyliorhinus canicula | reverse complement strand
CACTTAATCATCTTCGACTAGATTTGTGTTTAGTTTTAGACTCCTTCTTGCACATCATGCCCCATCAAATCTTTGGTGTATAGGAAAACAGAAGGAAATACTCAATGCTGTCAAAATGGTTTCATATTTATAATTTTTTTGTTTCAATCTTTCTCATATCTATTGTGTTCCTTGCAATGTCCAAATATATGAATGAGTAAGAAATTAGAAGAGGAACATCCATGTCAAATTCAAAAAACATAATCTATTTAGTTTTTCAGCAACAAAGCAGAAAGCACGATATCTAAGATGCGGACCATCCTAAACCATTTGGCATTCGGCACTGACAGAAGGTGAGCAACATGTATATTACACTTCCAGTGCCTACATCTATATGCGGTGACTATTTAATAAGGGAAATAGGCCCTAGATATGCCATTCTTAAAACATGTGTTTGTGGCACAAAACAATCCAAAAGCATGACAAAGGAAGGGAGCCCTCTGACTGCCCAGCAGACAATTTTTCTTTGCTGGCTCTCCATGGTGTGACAACCCTCAGAAGGACCACGGCAGATCACTAATCCATCTCCCAATGGGGCTCTTAGATAACGAGTTCCTGTGATAGCGGGTGGAGGCCCGTCCATCTAGGATTCACTAGTGATCCTTTTAAATGCTACTTCCAGATCAGGAGCTCCAACAGTCCCGGGCTATGACATTTGTGTTGTATGTCGCAGTAACGGTACTAACTTTTGAGTTAAAAATAAACCATTTTTAGCCGTATTCTTCATGTCTTTGGAATACCACAGACTGTTTTGAAAGGCTTTTTTTTAAAACATGTAATTCTTCGAAATCTCTAATGCTCTCTGTGTTTTGTAGCAAAACAGTATCTGTCGAGTACAACAAGCCACTGTTTGTCCCAGCTGGGCTGGATTCATTGAGTTTGATTGGTAAGTAACCGAAAACTATTTTATAACACAGTAATTTATAGTGGTGAGGGGCTACAATATGCAACAGGCTATGCTAGCTATTAGAATAATGTGAATGGGATTCAGGTTCAATCTCCCTTTCTACAAGATAGGAAATTAGAAATAGGAAGTTGTCCCTTTGGATTCACCACCTGACTGGAAACATTTTGTCTTTGTTTGCCTAACTCCCAATGTGTGACCTGGAAAGAAAATAGAGATTCCTCTCAGAAAATGCATTTTTGTAATTTGCTGAGGTTATTGAGACCTTATTAGAAAGTCCAAAAACATTAAAATAAATTACAGTGCATACCAGTAACAGAAAACTCAACAAACTCCTTAAGCATGGATTACAAGGGCAGCACGGTGGCGCACTGCTGCCTTACGGCGCCAAGATCACAGGTTCAATCCCGGCTCTGGGTCATTGTCCGTGTGGAGTTTGCACATTCTCACTGTGTTTGCGTGGGTTTCACCCCCACAACCCAAAGATGTGGATTGGCAATGCTAAATTGGCACTTAATGGGAAAAAAAATGAATTGGGTACTCTAAATTTATTTTCTTTAAAAAAGGGCAGCAGAGATAATCCAGGAAATTATAGGCCGGTGAGCCTTATGTCAGTGGTAGAGAAGTTATTGGAAAAGATTCTTAAAGATAGGATTTACTCACATTTGGAAACAAATGGACTTATTAGTGATGGAGAGCATGGTTTGTGAAGGGGAGGTCGTGTCTCACTAATTTCATTGAGTTTTTCGAGGAAGTGACAAACATGATAGATGAGGGAAAGGCAAAAGATGTTGTATACATGGACGTCAGTAAAGCCTTTGACAAGGTGCCTCATGGTAGACTGGTACAAAAGGTGAAGTCACGTGGGGTCAGAGGAGAGCTGGCAAGTTGGATACAGAACTGGCTTAGCACAGAAGACAAGGTAGCAGTAGAGGGTGCTTTTCTGAATGCAAGGCGGTGACTAGCGGTATTCCACGGGGATCAGTTCTGGGGCCTTTGTTGTTCGTGGTGTATATAAATGATTTGGAAGAAAATGTAGCTGGTCTGATTAGTAAGTTCACAGGTGACACACAAATTGGTGGAGTTGCAGAGGGTGAATAGGATTGTCAGAGGATACAGCAGGATGTAAACTGGTTGGAGTCTTGGGTGGAGAAATGGCAGGTGGAGCTTAATCCGGCCAAATGTGAGGTTATGAACTTTGGAAGGTCCAATGCATGTAGGAATTACACAATAAATGGTAGAACTCTTGCGAGTACTGACAGGCAGAGAGATCTGGACGTGCACGTCCACCGATCACTGAAAGTGACAACGCATGTGGATAAAGTGGTCAAGAAGGCATACGGCATGCTGACCTTCATCAGTAGAAGCATTGAATATAAAAATTGGCAAGTCATGTTGCAGCTGTACAGGACCTTGGTTAGGCCTCATTTGGAATATTGTATACAATTCTGGTCACCACACTACCACAAGGGTGTGGATGCTTTGGAGAGGGTACAGAAGCGGTTTACTAGGATGTTGCCTGGTATGGAGGGCATTAGCTATGAGGAGAGGTTAGTTAAACTCGGTCTGTTCTCACTGGAGCGACAGAGGTTGAGAGGCGACCTGATAGAGGTCTACAAGATCATGAATGCCATCGACAGAGTGGATAGTCAGCTGCTCTTTCCTAGAGTAGGAGAGTCAAGTACTAGGGGACATAGGTTTGAAGTGTGTGGGGAAAAGTTCAGAACTGATGTGCGAGGCAAGGTTTTTGACAGAGGGTGGTAAATATATGGAACTCGCTGCCTGGGGAGGTGGTGGGAGTAGGTACAATAGCGGCATTTAAGGGGCATCTAGACCAGAAGTTCTCAACCTTTTTTAACCCATGGACCCCTTTTCCTCTTAATTTTTTTTTGTGGACCCCCATAGCCATTCCACAGAAAAAAAGCTTCTTATATGCGTGGTAAACTAATCCTAAAGTCCATCTACCTTACCGTGAGGGTTGGAAACGGATTAGCGGTATTTTCGTACGTTGCCAAACTTATTCTAATATGAAAAGTAATGAAAAAAACATTTTACTCTAAATTACTCTAAAATTACTCTAAAAATAACCAATTCATATCAAATATACACAGTTTCTAGTGATTACTGTGTTAAATCATTCATTAAACTTGTCAAGGAGAAACGTGGCATAAGCGTCAGGTCAACCGTGGGTATTTACCTCAAGGTAAATTAGATAGATTATAATCTCTCTTTGACCTTTGTCAGTGCGAGAGAGAGAAAGGTGAATATTCATCATGAAAACAAACATTTTTTTCTTCTACTTCATTCTCAGTAATAACAATTGTTCTGAAGTAGAATTGCTCTATGGACCACTAAAATATCACCGTGGACCCCCAATTCGGTATTTGTTTTGTGTGGACCCCCAGTAATGTTACATGGACCCCCAGAGTCCATGTGGACCCCGGTTGAGAACCACTGATCTAGACAAATATATGAATAAGGTGGGAATGGAAGGAAATGGACTCCGTAAGTGCATACGGTTTTAGTTCAGGCAGGTACCATGGTCGGTGCAGGCTTGGAGGTCTGAAGGGCCTGTCCCTGTGCTATATTGTTCTTGATCTTTATGCTGTAGCTACTTTAAGGACCCAGTTGAACAGAATGGGTAGTTCAACGGTGAATTTCTCTGTAACTTGGCTTGGAGACACGAAGCGTTTTTGTGTGTGCATTAGCTGACCAAAAATAAGTCCCAGTGATTTTCAAATAAAAGCAGACAATGCTGGAAATACTCAGCAGGCCTGGCAATATCTGTTCATAAAGATTTGATGTTTCAGGCATTCTTATTCAAGGTTATTTGACCTGAAACATTAAGGGCAGGATTCTCCAAGCCCCGCACCAGGCTGGAGAATTCCCGGAACCGCCCCATGCCACCCCGCGCCAGCACGCGATTCTCCGCAGAGCGGAGAATAGGCGCCATTGGCGCGGCGCCGGTCGCGGGCCGCTCTATGCGGCCGGACTGCCGGTTCTCCGGCCCGGATGGGCCGAGCGGCCGCTCGAAAAAGGCAGAGTCCCACCGGCGCCGTCCACACCTGGTCGCAGCCGGCGGGAACTCTACGCGCAGGGTCAGGGGGCGGCCTGTTGGGGGGGGGGGAGGGGCTCCGATCCCAGGGGAGCCTCCGATGGGGCCTGGTCTGCGATCGGGGCCCACCAGTCGGCCTCTCGCTCTCCGGGCCTATTTTCTTACGCTCCGGCCCCTGAACAGTGGGTAGCACTGTTGCTTATTAGCTCCAGGATTCCAGGTTCGATTCCCGACTTGTGTCACTGTCTGTGTGGAGTCTGCACGTTCTCCCCGTGTCAGCGTGGGTTTCCTCCGGGTGCTCCGATTTCCTCCCACAAGTCCTGAAAGGCGTGTTGTTAGGTGAATTGGATATTTTGAATTCTCCCTCTGTGTACCCGAACAGGCGCTGAAATGTGACGACTAGGGGCTTTTCTCAGTAACTTCATTGCAGTGTTAATGTAAGTCTACTTGTCACAATAAAGATTATTATTATAGTGATATTATAAAAAGATATGGGTGCCGGCCTGTTAGATTATTTGGAGAACAGAAATCCTGTTGTTCGTGTGTTGATTGTTTTAATTTTAAATATTGCTTTTCTTCACCCTTCTTCTCCTGAAGACATTAACTACTTGCTGGTATATCACGAGGGCAAGCTTGTGCAATGGAGGTGTGCTCAAAAATGTTCCCTATTCTTTCGTGGGTGTCAGAATCCCACTAGTACTTAATCCAAATGACAGCTCTTCATACGAGGTTGGCTACGAGTTTCATTAGGCTATTCCATGGAGGACATAGTGTTCAACTCCAATTGAGTGTTTGTCTGACAAATAAACAAGCATATATTCCAGCTGCCAATATTGAGAATCTGGGAGTTTATTTTATCTTTTCTGCCTTATAAACCAGCAAATATTGATGCCAGTTCCAGCATTCCAGCTGAAATCAGCATCGAGTGAATGTTCAAACCAGTAATCTTCCTGATCAGTGTAACGCTCCGTGTAACGCTGAGCAAATACCCAGATATTTCATACTTAGAATATTGCTTTTTATTTGCTATTACTTGTATATTCAACATTATCCCACTGACTTAAAATTCCAAAAATGCAGTAGGAATAGCAGATAGATTAATTTGATTAACAAGAGCTGAAGATATTAAATCTTCAGTTAGATACCACAGCAGAATCGTTGGAATTACCTAACATTTCTACAAGTGCCATATTTTATTTCATATATGCACAGGGTCTCCACCAGCTGCTGAAGTTGACTTGGGAAAGATAAATGCACGCAATCCAATTGATCTGTGGAAGAAAGTATATGAGCGGCTATTTCCTACTGAGGTAACATTGCCATCTATTTGTAAACAAGTGGTCCAATATATTAATTTGCTCCATGGTGATTTCTGCAAACTGCCTTGTAAACCACATTATTTCTTTGTTTAAAGTAGTTTTATTCAAAAGTTTTAACATTTAAAAGCACACAACAGCACAAAGTAAAATGTACATACAAACCTAAACCTGCCTCACCCCCCCCCCCCCCCCCCAGCAGCTGACGGTAACCAACTCATTAAAATGTAGCATAAACGATCCATCTCTTATGGAACCCCTCACTCGCGCCCCCTGCCAAAGCAAATTTCACCTTTTCCAAGTGCAAGAACTCCATTAAATCCCACAGCCACACCAAGACACAGGGTGGAGAGACTGACCTCCACCCCAACAGGACCCACCTGCAAGTGATGAATGAGGCGAAGGCTAAAACATCTCTCCCCACTCCCTTCTGCAACTCCGGCAGGTCTGACACCACGAATATGGTCCCCAGGGGACTGGGCTCTAAATCCACACGCAAGATCACCGCCATGGTACTGAAGAACAACCTCCATAATTTTTCCAACTTCAGGCAGGATCATAACATATGTACGTGATTGGCTGGGCCCCTCCCACACCACTCACAAATATCCTCCACCCCCTCATGCAACCTGCTCATCCTCGTCTTCGTCATATGCGCCCTATGCACTACCTTTAGCTGTATCAACCCCAGCCTCATGCACGAAGTTGAGGTGTTCATCTTCCTCAACACCTCACCACACAGCCCCTTCTCCAGCGCCATCCCCAAATCCTCCTCCCTGATAAATCTTCAGGGCCTGATAATCGACATCCCAAGGTACTGAAAGACCTGGCTCTAGAAATAATGGATGCTTTGGTGGTCATATCTTCCAGGATTCTATAGATTCTGGAAGTTCCTGCAGATTGGAGGGTTTGCAGTCTGTTTTTATGTTCCCTGCAAGCTAACGTTCGTACTCTACTTTCCTCTTAGTAATCAATCTCTTGATCCTTTTTTGCTGAATTCTAAACAGCTCCCAATCCTCAGACCTGTTGTTTTTCTTGGCCGATTTATTTGCTACTTCCTTGGAGCGAATACTATCCCCAGTTTCCCTTGTAAGCCATGGATTGACCACTTTTCCCATTTTACTTTTGTGTCAGACAGTAATAAACAATTGTTATAGTTCCCCCATGCGCTCTTTGAATGTTTACCATTCCTATCCATTGTCATCCCTTTAAGTAATGCCCCAATTGTTCATAGCCAACTCACGCCTCATTTTATAGTAGTTTCCTTTGTTAAGATTTAGGACCTTAGTCTCAGAATCAACTACTTCACTCTCCATTTTGATGAAAAATTCTATCATATTATGGTCGCTCATCCCCAAGGGGTCACGCACAACGAGATTACCAATGATTCCGTCCTCATTACACAATACTCAGTCTAGGATGGTTTGTTCTCTGGTTGGTTCCTCAACATGTTGATCCAGAAAACCATCTCGCATGCATTCTAGGATCCCGCATGCATTCTAGGAATTCCTCCTTTATGGTATTGTGGCTAATTTGATTTTCCCAATCTATAAGCAGATTAAAATCACCCATAATTACAGTTATTCCTTTAACATCTGCGTCTCTAATTTCCTGTTTGAATCCATTCCCAATAATATCGCTGCAGTTTGAGGGTCTAACGTTTTTTCCCATTTGCTGTTTCTCAGCTCTACCTATACAGATTCTGCATTGTCGGAGCTAATATCCTTTCTCACTTTTGTGTTAATTTCCTCCTTAACCAGCAATGTAACCCTTCCTTCTTTTCCTTTTTTGTCTGTCTTTCATAAATACTGAGTAGCCCGAACATTCACTTCCCTTCCCTGGCCACCCTGCAGCCATGTCTCCGTAATTCTGACTATATCATATCCGTTCACATCTATTTGTGCGATTAACTCATCCATTTTATTACAAATGCTCCACGCATTAAGGCACAAAGCTTTGAAGCTTGTCTTTTTAACATTACTAGTCCCGCTCCCAATACTTTTCACCGTGGCCCTGTTTGAATCTGGCTCTTGATTTATTTGCCTATCACTTTTCTTATTCCCCTTTCTGTCTTTTGTTTTTGACCTTATTTCTTCCTCCTCCAACTCCTTGCATAGGTTCCCATCCCCCTGCCATATTAGTTTAAACCCTCCCAAAATACTCTGGCAAATTCTCCCCTAGGACATCAGTCCCAGTCCTGCCCAGGTGTACCCCGCCCAGTTTGTACTGGTCCCATCTCCCCCAGAACCGGTCCCAATGCCCAGGAATCTGAAACCCTATCGCTCACACCATCTCTTCAGCCACATATTTATCCGATATATCCTGCTATTTCTATTCTTACTAGCACATGGCACTGGTAGTAATCTTGAGATCACTACCTTAGAGGTCCGACTTCTCAACCTTCTTCCTAACTCCCTACATTCTGCTTTTAGGACCTCATCCATTTTTTAATCTATGTCGTTGGTAATAATCATCTTTATTAGTGTCACAAGTATGCTTATATTACATTGCAATGAAGTTACTGTGAAAATCCCCTATTCGCCAGACTCCAGCGCCTATTCGGGTACACTGAGGGAGAATTTAGAATGTCTAATTCACCTAAAAAAAACACGTCTTCTGGGACTTGTGGGAGGAAACCGGAGCACCCGGAGGAAACCCACGCAGACATGGGGAGAACATGCAAACTCCGCACTGTGATCCAAGCCGGGAATTGAACCCAGCTCCCTGGCGCAGTGGAGCAATAGTGCTAACCACTGTGCTGCCATGGTACTGTGCTACCGTACTGATGTGTACCAATGACGTAGGTTATTATTGAATTATTGGTTAATTCACTTATATTGGGACTCCGAGGCCCGTAGGTCTGGAATTGACAGTGCCTCCATCCAGGGTGTCATAACAATTGGCATTAAATTACTTTGTTTTTAAAAGAGTCAGAAAGCAGACAGTTTAACAAATTCCCTACAGTGCCTGAATGACAGCCTGAAGTGTCTTTTGGATGGGATGTTAAACCAAAATCCTATCTACATGTTCCATTGACTCAGGTGGATGTTCAAATGCCCATGTCACATTAAAAGAGCAAGGAGTTCAGCCAGTGTTCCGCTTATCTCCCATTTAACTAACTAATTTTAAAAAGGTACATGAATGGTCATTTATCTCATGGCTGTTTATGAGTTGTCGCTGATGAAGATGGCTCCTGTGTTTTCCTGCATAACAGCAATCACAGCACTTCAAATGTAACTCATTGTACAAAGTGCTCTGAAACATTTTAATGTAATGAGTGCAATATAATTACTTTGAAATATTGAGCATCCTATTCAGTGTCACAACAGAAAGTGATAATGTTGTTGAAGGACATCCATATAAAATATCTGCTTATAAACTGCCTTCAACCGGTTCTAAAGTGCCAATGCTAATGTCCAAGGATATGGAGGTTAGGTTATGGGGATAGGGTGGAGTGGACATGGATAAAGTGCCCTTTCGATGGGTTGGTGCAGACTCGAAGTGCCGAATGGCTTCCTTCTGCACTGTAGGTATTCTATTCTATGATTCTAAGTCTGTTGAGAATACCACACATGGAATCCACTTGTGAATAATGACATATTGTACAGAAATTCTGAAACTTCACTAACTTTTGTATTGCTGTTATAGCTATTTAATTTTTTCCTTAATAAATTGTTCTGTATTTATAGAATACTAGCGAATTGAAAGATATTAGGGACCCAGCTAAAGACCCACAATATGCTGAACCTGAAGTGGATACAATGAGGACACAGAAGGATCAGGTAATATACATTATTGGAGCAAGACACTGAGCAGGAATTTCTGGCCGTTCACGCTGACGGGATCTTGTGGTCCGGCCAGTGGCGCATTAACCCGTGGCGGCAAAACGTGTATTCAGTGGGAAACCCTGTGGTAATGGCAAGACCAGAAAAGTTTGCCGTCGTTCACTGGCGAACCGTCCTCCACCACTGCAGAACACACAGGGGAAGGAAAATACTACCCACTAGATTGCCCACTATTTTTGTTTATCTGGCAGACGTTTTGTCCATTCCAGTCCATGCTGCATAAAATTATTAAAATTAGGGCAGCATGGTGGCACAGTGGTTAGCATTGCTGCCTACGGCACTGAGGACCTGGGATCGAATCCCGGCCCTGGGTCACTGTCTGTGTGGAGTTTGCACATTCTTCCCGTGTCTGTGTGGGTTTCGCCCCCACAACCCAAAAGATGTGCAGGATAGGTGGATTGGCCACACTAAATTGCCCCTTAATTGGACAAAAAATAAATAAAATAATTGGCTACCCTAAATTTTTTTTTAATTATTAAAATTAAGAGTACATGATTTCTCAATGAGTAATATAGCTACTCATTGTCAGTTACGAAGAGCCTCCAAACCAAGCTGCTGAGAACTTTGTCTTGCTATGAAACGTTGTGATGTTTTGAAATATTGTGATGCCATGTAATGCCATTTGTTTTTAGGAAGAACATCTGATTCATCATTTCTAGAGCAGAAAGTATTTTTTTTTGTTGAAAGAGGAAATCCAAATAAATTGCTCCTAAACCAACAGACTATTATTTCAGCAAGTCTGCCATTTCCTTACTCTCTGCCAGAGGGAGGGATTTTCCACGCGCCCTCATGGTGTGTTTCTCGGCAGCGGGAGGCAGCCTGCCATTGGCTGGCAAAAGGATCATCTGATCCCGCCACTGTCAGTGGGATTTTCCATTGAATCCACCCCCTGCCACCAGGAAACCCCGCAGCAGGGGTTCGCTGTCAGTGGGACCAGAAGATCCGGCTGGTGAGAATGGCCAGAAAATCCCCCCCCTCCCCCAGTCTCATGCAAATCTGTATTAATACGCCCAAATTCACTTATAATCATAATGATATATTTATAAAATCTTTTGCTGCTATTTTGACATCACTCCTTTTTTCCATCTCCTGTTACTTTCCTTCTATCCATTTGTTTCTGGAGCTCTCCCAGTTGCTCAATCTCCACTTTCTCTTGCATTTTGTAAGCCTGTTAGTTTGATGCTGTTATCTTGTTTGTTGACCATAGTTGCTTAACAACACAAGTGGAGACTTTGCCTTATAGGGATATGTTCTGATTTTGTCTCATATTGTTTACTTTGACTACAATCCCATGTTTGTGAGCTTAACTAACAGCTCAACCCAGTGTACTGATGTCAGTTTATTTCTTATCCTTTTAAAGTTTGCCTTACTTAAATTTCAATTATGTTAGCCAAAGTTTTGCACTTTCTCAAGTGTTATGACAAAATACCTGTGTGAAAATTGTAACTCTGATTCATATCTTAGTAACTGTATCATGAGTTTACTTCTCAGGACATGTTGTACATTAATTGACCAAACTTACTCTTTGAGTTTGACTCATTTCTTAGATCACTTATGCGATAATTACAGAGGTTACTACAGGATTTCTGCAGCAGTTCACATAGTACATTGTCCCCGAGTTACCTTCCTTAAAAGTCAATCGATACTCGATCCAAAGGTTAACTGTATAATCTTTCTTGGATGATAGAGGTTCAGCTAACCCAGTTGGACTGTGAACTCACAATGGACAAATCATTTCATGTAAATTTAGCCTTGAACTAAAGTTTTCAGATCCCTACAAGTTTATAGTCTGTGATTATAATTGGTTGCTTCAGTTCATCTGAATTGTCTTTCTTTTCTCTTTATGGATTTAGTGGGGACCTCATACATATTTAAAATAAATAAATATCAATGGTTCATGTATGGTTAAAGCCTTTTTAACTATTTTTTTTAAAAAATAATTTTTATTGAAATTTTTCGATACAAACATTTACCCCTACTACATTTTAAATTATAACACAACAAATCCCCCCTGGAAAATCCTCCCCACGCCCCCCCCCCCCCCCGCGCTACCAGTCTAGCAACCAAACCGTTTTTCCCTTTCTGCCGATGGCCTCGGGCAGTCATTGCCCGCGACCCCCCGCTGACGTGCTCCCTTCGTTGCTATCCCCCCCCCCCCTCCCCCCCCCCCCCCCCACCCCCCCCCCTTTCTCCCCGGGTTGCTGCTGTTTCGGCCTCCAGTTCCTATCTCTGATCCAGAAAGTCAAGGAAGGGCTGCCACCGCCGGAAGAACCCCCGTACCGACCCTCTCAGGGCGAATTTGATTCTTTCCAATTGGATGAAGCTTGCCATGTCGTTTAACCAGGTGTTAACACTTGGTGGCCTTGTGTCCCTCCACTGAATCAAGATCCTTCTCCGAGCTACCAAGGACGCAAAGGCCAATATTCCGGCCTCCCCTGCCTCTTGTACTCCTGGCTCCACCCCAACCCCAAAAATCGCTAGCCCCCACCCTGGTTTGACCCTGGTTCCCACCACTCTCGATACCGTCCCCGCCACCCCCTCCCAGAACTCTTCCAGTGCCGGGCACATCCAGAACATATGTACATGGTTCGCAGGGCTTCCCGAACACCTAACACACCTGTCCTCACCCCCGAAGAACCGACTCATCCTAGTCCCCGTCATATGGGCTCTATGCAGCACCTTAAATTGGATGAGGCCCAACCTTGCGCACGACGACGACGAATTGACCCTCTCTAAGGCATCCGCCCATGTCCCATCTTCTATCTGCTCTCCCAGCTCCGCTTCCCACTTGTCTTTCAGCTCCTCTATCGATACCTCCTCCACCTCCTGCATTATTTTGTAGATGTCCGAGACCTTCCCTTCTCCGACCCAGACCCCTGACAGCACCCTATCACTCACCCCTCTATCGGGAAGCAAGGGAAATCCTTCCACCTGTCGTCTGGCAAATGCCTTCACCTGCAGGTATCTAAACGTGTTCCCCGGGGGGAGCTCAAATTTCTCCTCCAGCTCTCCCAGGCTCGCAAACCTCCCCTCTATGAACATGTCCCTCAGTTGCCTGATGCCCGCCCTGTGCCAGCTCTGGAATCCCCCGCCAGTGTTCCCCGGGACAAATCTGTGGTTCCCTCTCAGTGGCGCCGCCATCAGACCCCCCACTTCCCCCCTGTGTCGCCTCCACTGCCCCCAGATTTTAAGGGTGGCCGCCACTACCGGACTCGTGGTATACCTTGTGGGGGGGAGCGGCCATGGTGCCGTTACTAGCGCCCCCAGGCTTGTATTGCCGCAGGACGCCCTCTCCATACGTTTCCAAGCTGCCCCCTCCCCCTCCATCACCCACTTGCGCACCATTGATGCGTTCGCCGCCCAGTAGTACCCGGAAAGATTGGGTAGCGCTAATCCTCCACTGTCCCTACTCCGTTCCAAGAAAATCCTTCTCACTCTAGGGGTGCCATGTGCCCACACATAGCCCATAATGCTGCTAGTTACCTTCTTGAAGAAGGCCCTGGGGAGAAAGATGGGCAAGCACTGGAACAGAAACAAGAACCTCGGGAGGACTGTCATTTTGACTGACTGCACCCTCCCTGCTAGCGACAGCGGTACCATGTCCCACCTCTTGAACTCCTCCTCCATCTGCTCCACCAGCCTTGAAAAGTTCAGCTTGTGGAGGGTCCCCCAGTTCCTTGCCACCTGCACCCCTAAGTACCTGAAGCTCTTTACTGCTCTCTTAAAGGGGAGCCGCCCAATTCCCTCCCCCTGATCTCCCGGGTGTATCACAAAGACCTCACTTTTACCCACATTTAATTTATATCCCGAAAAGTCCCCAAACTCCGCTAGTATTTCCATTACCTCCGGCATTCCCCCTTCCGGGTCTGCCACATACAACAACAAATCATCCGCATAGAGTGATACCCGATGTTCCTCCCCTCCCCTTGTCAGTCCTCTCCACCCCCCTGAACCCCTCAGTGCCATCGCCAACGGTTCGATCGCTAATGCAAATAGTAAGGGGGATAGGGGGCATCCCTGCCTGGTACCTCGATGGAGCCCAAAATACTCTGACCTCCTCCCGTTTGTAACCACACTCGCCATCGGGGCCGAATACAGCAGCTTCACCCTCTTGATAAATCCCTCCCCAAACCCAAACCGTTCCAGCGTCTCGCACAGGTATTCCCACTCCACCCTATCGAATGCCTTCTCCGCATCCAGTGCTACCACTATCTCAGCCTCCCCCTCCACTGCTGGCATCATAATCACATTCAACAGTCTCCGGACATTTGTGTTAAGTTGTCGTCCCTTTACGAACCCCGTCTGGTCCTCATGGATTACCCCTGGCACACAATCCTCTATTCTGGTTGCCAGGACCTTTGCCAACAGTTTGGCATCTACATTCAAGAGGGAGATAGGCCTGTAGGACCCGCACTGCACAGGGTCTTTGTCCCGCTTCAGGATCAAGGAGATCAGGGCCTGTGACATTGTCGGGGGCAGAACCCCCCCCCTCTCGCGCCTCATTGAAGGCTCGCACCAGCACTGGACCCACCAAGTCCACATACTTCTTATAAAATTCCACCGGGAACCCATCCGGCCCCGGCGCCTTCCCCGCCTGCATCTGGCCTATCCCTTTAACTAGCTCCTGCATCTCTATCGGTGCCCCCAGCCCCTCCACCCGTTCCTCCTGGACCTTTGGGAACCTCAATCTATCGAGGAAGTTCTCCATTCCCCCCCTCCTCCTGGGCGGCTCAGACCGGTACAATTCCCTGTAGAAATCCCTGAAGACCCCGTTCACCTCTTGCCCCTTCTGCACTACGTTCCCTCCCTTCTCTCTCACTCCCCCAATCTCTCTGGCTGCATCTCGCTTGCGCAGCTGGTGTGCCAGCATCCTGCTCGCCTTTTCCCCGTACTCATAGACCGCGCCCTGTGCCCTTCTCCATTGCGTCTCCGCCTTCCTAGTGGTCAGTAGGTCAAACTGGGCCTGTAAACTGCGCCGCTCCCTCAACAGCCCCTCCTCTGGTGTCTCCGCATATCTCCTGTCCACTTCTATAAGTTCCCCCACCAGTCTCTCCCTCTCCTGCCTCTCCTTCCTTTCTCTGTGTGCCCTTATGGAGATCAGCTCTCCTCTGATCACTGCTTTCAGGGCCTCCCAGACTATCCCCACCTTCACCTCGCCCGTGTCGTTCGTGCCCAGATATCTCTCAATGCCCTTCCGGACCCTTCCGCACACCTCCTCGTCCGCCAGCAGCCCCACATCCAGGCGCCACAACGGGCGCTGGTCCCGTGCTTCCCCCAGTTCTACCTCTACCCAGTGTGGTGCATGGTCCAAAATCGCAATGGCCGAGTACTCCGTGTCCTGCACTCTCGAAATCAGCCCCCTGCTCAGTACAAAAAAGTCTATTCTGGAGTACACCCTGTGGACGTGGGAGAAAAAAGAATACTCCCTCGCCCTTGGCCTGCCAAATCTCCAAGGGTCTACCCCCCCCCATCTGCTCCATGAACCCCCTTAGCACCTCTGCCGCTGCCGGCCTCCTATTCGTCCTGGAACTCGATCTGTCCAGCCCAGGGTCGAGCACTGTATTGAAGTCCCCCCCCATGATCAGGCCCCCTGCCTCCAGACCCGGAATGAGGCCCAACAGGCGCCTCATAAAACCCGCGTCATCCCAATTCGGGGCATACACATTCACCAGCACCACATTCTCTCCCTGCAGCCTACCCTTCACCATCACGTACCTACCCTCCTTATCTGCTACCACCTGCGCCGCCACGAACGACACCCTCTTTCCCACCAAAATCGCCACCCCCCGGTTCTTTGCGTCCAAGCCTGAGTGGAACACCTGTCCCACCCACCCCCTTCTCAGGCGTACCTGGTCTACTACTCTCAAGTGAGTCTCCTGCAACATTGCCACATCCGCCTGCAGTCCCTTTAGGTGTGAAAAAACCCTTGATCTCTTGACCGGCCCATTCAGCCCCCTCACGTTCCAAGTAATCAACCGGGTCGCGGAGCGACCCGTCCCTTTCCCCTGTCTATTAGCCATGTCCTGTCCCCTGTTCGCCCCGGGTCGACCCTCCCCTTCTGACCCGTTCCCCATGGCGATGGCCCCTCCCCCTCTCTCCTCCCGTTCTTCCCTTCCCGTCCTCGGCCTTTCCAGCAGCAACCCGGTATCCCCCCCTAACCCCCCCTCCCCCCCCCCCCCCCCCCCCCGGCTAGGACCCCTCCTAGCCGCGGTGTATCCACCATCGTACTCCCGAGAGTCAGCTGGTTTTCGCTGACCCGGCTGCCCCTGCCACACTCCGACTCCTCCCGATGTGGGGGGGGAGGGGCCTCCCCCCCCCCCTTGCCATCCCTCTCTGACCCCGCTTCAGCGCGGGAAAAGCCGCCATTGCTGGCCACACCCCACTCTTCTCTCCTCCCCCTTCCTCCGTCCCGCGCGCGGGAAACAGGGGAAAGCCCGCGCTTTCGCCCGGCCACACCCTACCCCGCCATCTTCAATTCCACCCCCGTCCCCATCCAAGCCCATAAAAAAGCCCCCTTAAAACGAGAGGAAGAAAAAAGAGAAAAAGAAAACACGCATAACCAACTTGCACCCCCCCCGTCCCGCCTCCCCAACTTAACAATATAACAATATAAATCTTTTTAACTATTTTTAAGGTACAGCACGGTACAGACCTCAAGGGCAGCACGGTAGCACAGTGGATAGCACTGTGGCTTCACAGTCCCAGGTTCGATTCCCCGCTGGGTCACTGCCTGTGTGGAGTCTACACGTTCTCCCCGTGCCTGCGTGGGTTTCCTCCGTGTGCTCCGGTTTCCTCCCACATTCAAAAACGTGCAGGTTAGGTGGATTGGCCACGCTAAATTGCCCTTAGTGACCAAAAAGGTTGGGAGGGGTTATTGGGTTACAGGGATAGGGTGGAAGTGAGGGCTTAAGTGGGTTGGTGTAGACTCGATGGGCTGAACGGCCTCCTTCTGCACTGTATGTTCTATGTTTCTTTGTTTCCACTGTTTGCCCAGAACAGATGTACCACATTCCTAGCTATATGTCCTGTGACTTCTAATTTCATTTTGTAAACTGTACATAGGAGGCAAATCAGCAGATTATAATGATTTATCCCATCTTTTGGCAGTTAGCGATCTGATGCTGTTTTCAGGTTAACAATTCTGTATTGCACACATTAGAACATAGAACAGTACAGCACAGAACAGGCCCTTCGGCCCTCGATGTCGTGCCGAGCAATGATCACCCCACTCAAACCCACGTATCCACCCTATACCCGTAACCCAACAACCCCCCCTTAACCTTACTTTTTAGGACACTACGGGCAATTTAGCATGGCCAATCCACCTCAACAATTATTGCTCTTTGGTACCCTCTCGGGTGTACTTGTCAGAATGGTGGTGAGCAGTGTCAATTTCACTTTAAGATAACCAAAATGATTAACCTGTAATAGGTGCAATAATAGCAGCTATTATAATAGCACCTGTGCAAGATAGCAAAAGAACTTCCTCATAACCTTTAGTAACCTATTGAATTATCTCTTGTTGATGCATGGTATGAATTGCATGCTTAACATTTGTGCACATTGATTTACACAGTAAAAGTGCAGTGTACAAACCAGATTCACAGCTTTGACGGATGGATATATAGAACATACAGTGCAGAAGAAGGCCATTCAGCCCATCGAGTCTGCTCCGACCCACTTTAGCCCTCACGTCCTCATTATCCCCTTAACCCAATAACCCCTCCTAACCTTTTTGGTCACTAAGAGCAATTTTATCATGGCCAATCCACCAAACCTGCACATCTTTGGACTGTGGGAGGAAACCAGAGCACCTGGAGGAAACCCGCGCAGACACGGGGAGAACTTGCAGACTCCGCACAGACAGTGACCCAGCGGGGAATCGAGCCTGGGACCCTGGCGCTGTGAAGCCACAGTGCTATCCACTTGTGCTACCGTGTTGCCCACATATGGATGGATATATGTCAGTCAATGCTATTTAATCCAAGATTTCTATATATTGAGATCTGTAGTCATCAGTTTTAATAGAAGGTAGGAGCAAGCAAATTAAACTTGGGATCTTCCACATCATAGCATTTGATTTTTGACTAGATTTAAGGAATATTGGCTAAATAACAAGTTCAGCCTTAATCCAGGATCCAAATTCGTGAAAAAGGTACTTACAGAAAGGCCTCTCTTTCCAGAAGTATAATTGTTCCTTATTTCTTATTCAGTCCCATATAAATCTTTTAAGGGTTTTATTGTTACTTAGTGTGGCTAACATTAAGGGCTGTATTCAGCAATAAATGTAACGATAGTTTAAAAATGTCATGGAAGTCTGCTTCTGTTGAAGAAGTGTTTATAACCAATTAATGTTAAAACAACTTAACAGGTATTTTGCGGCATTCTAAGCTTTCTGGTGTGATGGGATTTAGACCCACGACTCCATACAAAATGAGCTATAAGCAATTGTAGTTTGCCTGTCCATTGTAGAATCCACTTTTATTCCATTGATTTTGAAGTAATGAACATTAGGCAGTTTCTCTAATGTGTGGTAGATCTGCTTCACCCAGAAGATTAAAATTTATCACTAGATCTCCAACCTTTGCAAAGTTATTCAATGGAGCATAGTGAGCGAAGAACAAAGTAAGAAGAATTGCCTGAAGACAAACCCTATGCTGCTCTCGTGGTTATAAAGCAACACAGATAAAGAACTGGTAACATGTTAGTTCAATCTCCTTTGGGTTTAGAGAAAAACATTAACTCACCATACCACGGAAGACTTACAGCAATTATATCAATTATATCTAATTAAATCTCCAAATACATTGCTTACATGAAAATGTAGTTTTCCATTTTTGAGTTTGTATGTTGTCTTTTCCCAGCAATTGTCTTCTTGCCTGAGTCTATGTTGTCATTGGAGTCTTCCTGTACTAAGTTATCGCATCTTGTAAAAGTATGATTACACCACTTACTGGGAGGGCAGCGCTTTGTTGAAAATAAAATTGTCTTTGATTGTAGTGCTGAAATATATGCTGAATTAAGGTTGGGGAGCATTGCACCAGCGCACCCACCACATATATACAACATTATTTCAAAATTCTGTAGCACTCTGAAATTGAGCATTGGAGGATTTCAGTAGCAATTCTGATGCATCTGCCCCTCTCTGATTCAACTCTGTTTAGAAATACTGGACTGTGAGTTGTTATCATTTGTCTTTTTTTTAAACTATTACTGAATTATTCAGCTGTTTTTAGTACTAATTGTTGCTAAACTAAATGATAATCCTCTAATTTTATTTTATCTTAATTTTATCTTTTCAGGAGCTTGAGCAATATAAAAGAAATGCTTCCAAATCATGGAAAGAGATGCAATTTGACACACGGAGATAATTTTACCTTCAGTATTTATATGCAGCATTTTAGCTTTGAAAATGCATAATTTTGTATATTTTGAAATGAAATATATTTTCACTGAGTATTTATTTCCAAAAGGCACTGAGTGCTCCAAGCATTTTACCCATCACTTTTTATATTTATATATTTTAGTGTTATTTCAGTGATTATTTTTCTGAACTTTTTTCATGTTTAGTAATTGTGTATTCAATATGACAAGGGTTTGTTTATTTAGTGTATATTTTAAAAATACATTTGTAGATCTGTACATTTTGTGACATTCAATGTCAAAGAATTGTCACTAAGTAAGGAGAAGACGTGTATAACCACATTAGCCAGAAGCACACGATTAGAACAACATGCAACACTCATGTAAGCTTATTTCAAAATGTAATAAATCTTGGTGCTTGGAAAGTTTTTAAACTAAGTGTATATGATTCAAATTAATCAGCTATAATAAGGTGACAAAATGTATTAGTTTTCAAGGAGATGTTGGCTGTGGAACAGCAGAAGCATAACAACAGATCTCCTGCTTACCTTCCACAATGAAAATGTTGCATGATGCAAGGAAGTGGACGAAAAAATGACCAGAGAACGCGTGACAAATAAAAAAGGGTAATCCAAACTTGTATAGCTGAATGGTAAGGCTACATGTGGAATATCCTATTCGTTGTTTGCATTCACCCTTCAAAGTGACTCGGATGCACTGAAAGAGGTTGGAGAAAAGCAAGAAGGATAATTCCGATAATGGAGCTCCAACTTGTGTTTGGTCAAATTGGCAAAGTATATGAAAAATAATGCAGCAAGTGTATGCTCTCTATAGAGTTATTAACAATTACAGATGTACTGGACCCGGGCTCTCGGGTGGCCATGTTCGGGTTGTCAGACCAGCCGGGGTTGAAAACGGGTGCGGAGGCAGATGTAGCCTTCGCCTCGTTGATCGCCTGAAGGCGGATCCTGTTGGGATGGAGAGCAGCCTCTCCACCCTGTGCCCTGGCATGGCGGGGGCACCTGTTGGAATTCTTGACTCTTGAGAAGGTTAAGTTTGAACTGAGCAGAAGGATGGAGGGGTTCTACAAGTCATGGGCATTATTAATTATGCACTTTCAAGAATTGGATAACATCGAACATTGGTGGGGGCTGGTTGGGAGACTATATGTGTTAATGGTGACTATGGGGGATTCCTGATTCCTTTTTGTTATTTGTGTATGTTAACATGCGGGCAGTTGTTTGGGGGTTGGTGGGAGGATAGGATTGTTGTTGCTATGGGGATTGAAATTATATTCGTTACTGCTTATTGTTTATTGTTGGTGGGTGCAAATTTGGGAGAAAATGTGAAAAAGGAGAATAAAAATATTTTTTTAAAACAATTACAGATGTAAACAGTTCCAGCAGTCAGTACTGAATGCTGAAGCCAATTACCATATTCCTTCCGCCATTGTTGAGATTAGCTGATTTTTGATACACCTGTATATTTTAATATCCTCCAATACGGCATATAGTAGGGTAATAGGGATCCATAAGATATAGGAGCAGAATTAGACCATCGCGACCGTTCTGCCATTCGATCATGGCTGATACGAGACCTCTGACCTAGAGGCATAGAGAAATGAGAGCAGAGAACCTTACCTTGGGCTCACTACTATACTGGCATATATCTATCATAAATGTTTTACACATAAGAAACAAATAAAGATTGCATTTATGAAAAGCACTTCCCATGACCCTACTATCCTAATATATGCTATATTGGAGGATGTTAAAATACACAGGTGTTAAATCAACTAATATCAATAAATGGAAAGGAATATGGTAATTGGCTTCAGCAATAGAGCTATCTAGTACCTTCTGTTGGAGCTATTTACATCTGGAGCTGTTAATACTATATATAGCATGGACATATCAAAGGGCTTTAAGAATTACTTATTGTAATAAAAGCAAGACTAAGGAAAGCCTCATAGAATAGTCCATTGCATGTTAACTATCAAAACAAATCCCAAGAGAATTATAATAATACTGACTGACAAAACTTCATCTGAACAGATAACAAAATGTAACTTAAATGGATTGGATAACAGTTTTAGTTTGTATGTATATGTTCACATAGTTAAATCACACTTATCATTAAAATTAAATTTATTGGTCTAGTAATAATGTGTTCTATTTGGAAACACATTTTCAAAATAGTTGCAATGTTGGTAATCACATTTGCTGAATATCACATTAAATAATACATCTGTGTACAACTTAAACCTGTCTCACGGATTGAAAGCAAATCTTTATTGAAAAAGCATGGCCAACCAGCAGCATTAATTCTGTTTTATCTATAAGACAAAAGCCAAGTTTTTCAAATAGCCTTGTGACATCATTGTGCCACAGAATGTATGGAAATGGGCTAATGGTCAAAATTTCTCAAAAACTTTACGACCATCATGCTATATTGTCATTTGTCAGTCTTGATGCAACAGTTCAGTGCTAGAGAAGCACACCACTGATCATTTTTCATTTGAATGTTACAAGAGGTTCCAATTCCTAGTCGGTTTGAACGAAAAGGATGTCTGCCACCTCTTAATTGGTCAGTGAGTTTGTTAAAAAGTTAATCCATACTGACCGAGAACATCCTACGTTTGATCCTCAGTCTTTGCTGAGTTACTAGATCTTGGCTGAAGCGACGAGAAAGGGGGGAAATCAGACAGGGCTCTTCCTCTCTCTCTTTGTCCCTCGTAGAAATGAATATTTGAGGACAGAATTAGATTTGACTGGGCTGTCGTGCGAGCTGCGTTGACTAGCCTGACAATATTGACTGTCAGCACTCTCAGGTGAATAATGGTGATTCAAGTATGGGAAGGCAAAGTACCCCAGCAGGTGAGGTGTATGGAATGCAGAAAATTGAGCAGAAGGTCTAATTTCCTCACATTATTTCAGGAGTGTTAGTACTTCAAGTTGCAGCTCTTTGTTCTCACTACCTCTGGATGATTAAATCTCTGATCTTGAAACTAAAAATGCCGAGGAAAACTAGAGCAGGCAAGAAAGCATACAGCATTAGAAAATCAAACACAAATCTGGAAGGTGCCCCGGGGTATATTGAATCAAGATACTGAATCCCTTGTGTAAACCAGCAGGGAACATTTGTGGTGTTAGACGATGACTGTTCACCTGTGGATATAAATATCAAACATAATTGGTCACAAATGATTCTGAACCTCAGGTAATATATTAGAAATATAATTTGTATGAACTTCTGCCTGCCATGTAATAAATATTCAATAGTACGCACAGGTATTTTATGTATGTTAAGACATAGATTGGTGCAATTACTTTGGGAGATAGAAGATCACGAAGGCATAAATGCTTTTCCAAGAAATTACCTTTTATTATTTCAGAGATCACAGATGGGATTTAACGAGCCTGTTCCCTGAGGAGGCAAATCCCGTTATGGCCGCTAAATCTCACAAGAGGATCTTATAGAAACATTTAAAATTATGAAGGGAATAGATAGGATAGATGCGGGCAGGTTGTTTCCACTGGCGGGTGAAAGCAGAACTAGGGGACATAGCCTCAAAATAAGGGGAAGTAGATTTAGGACTGAGTTAGTAGATTTAGGACTGAGTTTAGGAGGAACGTCTTCACCCAAAGGGTTGTGAATCTATGGAATTCCTTGCCCAGTGAAGCATTTGAGGCTCCTTCATTACATGTTTTTAAGGTAAAGATAGATAGTTTTTTGAAGAATAAAGGGATTAAGGGTTATGGTGTTCAGGCCAGAAAGTGGAGCTGAGTCCACAAAAGATCAGCCATGATCTCATTGAATGGCGGAGCAGGCTCGAGGGGCCAGATGGCCTACTCCTGCTCCTAGTTGTTATGTTCTTATAACGGGATTTGTGGCAGCAAGATCTCAATTTAACATTTTCCCACCCCCGCCGGTGACATAAATCAGCGTCAACCTGATTTCCATACATAATATTTTAAAATATACTTACCGGACTTGACACCGTAACATTCGCCCATGCCTTATCCTCCCACCCAGATGGTGTGACATCCCACCAGCGAGAATCACTACTGGTTTTCAAAAATGAGAGCCAGTCATGATGACTATGCCAGGGGTGGGTAGTGGGAGACATGGGCACTGCCAGGGCACAGTGCCAGTTCGACTCTGAAGTGGGCTCTGGCAAAGGAGTAACACTCTCCATGGGGGAGGGGGGAAGAGTTCCTCCTTATGCCTCATATGTGGTGGAGAGGGGAAAGCCCCAATGACAAGGGGGGATAGTGCCTCATGATACTTCCGTGGTGGCAGGCAGGGTCAGGTAGAGTGGACCCCAATACTTCCGTAGTGGGGCAGGTTCTCCATGTCTCTGGAGGGGTTAGGAGAACTTACTTTTTTTTTAAATTTAGATTACCCAATTATTTTTTCCAATTAAGGGGCAATTTAGTGTGGCCAATCCACCTACTCTGCACATTTTTGGGTTGTGGGGGCGAAACCCACGCAGCCACGGGGGGGGGGGGGGGGAACTTACTTTAAATGCAGATCAGGGTGCTCTTTAAAGATGGTGCCTCGATCCCTGTGGAGTCAGCCTCGCTGGCTCTAACAAGCCTCACCCCACCAGAGCGACGGTGCAAACCACGCCTCCAGATGTTCTATGCACCAAGTGCCAGAAAATCTGGTCTGAAAACTCGGCTATGTTTCTGGAGCGAAACACACCAATTTTCAGTCAGACCCTGACACGTTGCCAGTTTTTGGTAAAATTCCATCCAATATGTAATTGTTTTTCAAAAACTAAGATATCTAATGTACATTATAAATCTGATATTTTTATTTGTATGATCATATAACCATCAGATGTAGGAGCAGAAAGTAGGCCACTTGACCCATCGAGTCTGCTCCGCCATTCAATTAGATCATGGCTGATCTGATATAATCCTCAACTCCACTTTCTGGCCTTATTCCATAACCCTAGATTCCCTTACTGATAAAGATCTGTCCATCTCAGTTCCGGTGGTGGCCATGGAGTAGTCGCAGACAGGCAACTCTGACTCAAACGTGTTGGTTTGAGCTCTTTTTACCTGAAAGTAGGGTAATTTCGACAAGCAAGTGTAGCTGAAGGTGTGGAGGAGAAGTCGTTCCACCCCCACCCTCCTTCCCGCCATAAGTGGCATGTCTATTGGTTACCAGACCTGGCAGAAAAAGGTTAAAGACCCGGCCAAGGAACTGGAGGAAACCTGTGGTGCAGTAGCAATTGCGAAGATGGTGGAGGGGGAAGGATTGTTGTAAGTTGGAAAGCCCCAGCTGGAGCAGCTGATGGTGTCAATAAGAGAAGAATTCCACCACCAAAATGTGATGCATGAGGATCGGCCGAAGGCCATCGGGGGAGGGATAGTAGCCCTGTAAGGATCGATGGAGTGAGTTGATTAATGTCTGGGGGCACAGGGTCGCCAATTTGGGGGGGTGGAGAAGGTGATGCCTGACCACAGTGATTGGGTGATGGCATTTGAGGCAGAGATGGAGCTCCTGGGAGACCTTTGCCAGTCGCTAAGGGCAAAGGTAGAGGAGCAGTAGAACAGGTCCAGAAGGCAGAACCTGTGTATCGTTAGCCTGTCTGAGGGTGTGGAAGGTACAAATGCCATGAGATATTTTTCAAGGATGGTGGTGGAGCGGGTTGTGGACAGGGCACACAGATTCCCAAGGCAGAAGCCAAGGGTGGGGGATCAGCAGCGGGTGGTTATTGTGAGGTTCCATAAGTTTGTGGAGAAGGAAAAGATCCTGCGTAGGCCAGGGAGAAGCGGAACTGCGAATGGGAGGGGAACTGGGTCCAAATACATCAAGATATCAGCGGAGCAGGCGAAGAGGCGTGCCGTGTTTAACAAGGCCAAAATGGTGCTATACCGAAGGCGGATTCAGTTTGAGGTACGGTACCCGGCAAAACTGTGGATGATTTGATGGTCAAGGTACTACTTTGAAACCCCAGAGGAGATCAATGACTTCATCAGAGACCATAAATTAGGGGAGAACTGAAAGTTGAAGGGAGACGGAGGAGCTGGAATAGCAGCGATCAGAAGATGCCAGTACTGTGGGGGTCAGGAGGGGGGGCTTATTTCGGGTTGGGTGATTTTGTCATTGTTGTTTGTTAGGGGACAATAAGTTTGTAAGGGAGTAACTGTTTCCCCCCCTCCCACCATCTGTAGTGGTTTTCTTTTGGAGGGGAGTGACCTGTAGTTTTGGATCTGTCTTTGTTTGTGCGGGGAAGGGTGGGGTCCACCGGGAGCCATTTTCATAGATGAAGGAGGGTAAGGTGTGGGGAGGAGTGAAGGGGTAAAGGAGTGGGTAGGAACCTTCGGGCAGGAGCTGCCACGCTGGCAGTAATGCTGGTGAACGGAAGTGAGGTGGGAGAGGTGGCCTTGAAAGATGACCAAATGGGGGGGATGCAACGTGGAAGTGTTGGAGACTGAGTGGTTGTGGGCGGAGAAGGGAGCCATCTTGGATACACCTGATTCAGGGCAAAATCAAAGAAAGTAGAATAAGAAGGGGATGATGGCTGATAGTAGAGAGGATTGGAGGTGTAAGCCTCCGGTAAGGTTTGTAACATGGAATGTAGAGGACTGAATGGGCCGCTGAAGAGGTCTCGGGTTTTCGCGCACTTGAGGAGTTTGAAGGCGGGAATGGTCTTTCTGCAGGAGACACATCTCTGCGTGAAGGATTAGGTCAGGTTGTCAAAGGGATGGGTGAGTCAGGGGATGGCTATCCTGCTGAGCAAAAGGACGGGGTTGGTAGGGGCCAAGGAAGTACGAGATGACGGGGAAGGAAGTGGGGCACCTAAGGAGGGCGAGGAGGTTGCAGTACGAATATGGAGAGAAGATGAGCCGTATGCTGGCCCAGCAGATAAGGAGGCAGGCCATGTCCAGTGAAATTCTGAGGGAGAGGACAGGTAAGGGGGAGGTAGTGTCTGAGCCGGGGAAGATTAATGAGGCGTTGAGGGAGCATTGTGAAAAGTTGTATCGTGCTGAGCTGGGTGGTAAAGAAGGGGATTTGGGGCAGTTTTTGGACGAGTTGTAATTCCCAAGGCTGGATGTAGAGAGGAGGTAGGCACTGCAGGAACCTAGGGCTGGGACAGCTGATAGATCCTCATAAGGGGGGTGAAGTTGGGGAAGGCCCTAAGACCGGATGGCTACCCGGCAGAGTTCTATAAAGTGTGCGCGACGGAGTTGGCACCACATTTTCATGGGCTGTTTAGCGAGGCGCTGGAGAAGGTGGAGTTACCAGAGACATTGACACAGGTGTCGATCACACTAATCACGAAGAAGGGGAAGGAAGGACCTGTTGGAGTGTGGATCATATAGGCCCGTTTCACTGCTAAACACAGATGTGAAAGTGTTGGCACATTAGTGGCGGGGAGGATTGGATTGGATTTTGTTTGTTTAGGGGCAGCAGGGTAGCATGGTGGTTAGCATAAATGCTTCACAGCTCCAGGGTCCCTGGTTCGATTCCCGGCTGGGTCACTGTCTGTGTGGAGTCTGCACGTCCTCCCCCTGTGTGCGTGGGTTTCCTCCGGTTGCTCCGGTTTCCTCCCACAGTCCAAAGATGTGCGGGTTAGGTGGATTGGCTATGCTAAATTGCCCGTAGTGTCCTAATTAAAGTAAGGTTAAGGGGGGGGTTGTTGGGATACGGGTATAGGGTGGATACGTGGGTTTGAGTAGGGTGATCATGGCTCGGCACAACATTGAGGGCCGAAGGGCCTGTTCTGTGCTGTACTGTTCTATGTATTGTCACAGTGAAAAAGTATTTTTCTGCGAGCAGCTCAGAGATCATTAAGTACATGAAAAGAAAATAAATAGATGACAGGGCAACACAAGGTACACAATGTAACTACATAAACACCAGCATCGGGTGAAGCATACAGGGGTGTAGTGTTAATCAGGTTAGCCCATAAAAGGGTCGTTTAGGAGTCTGGTAATAGTGGGGAAAAGTTGTTTTTGAGCCTGTTCGTGCGTGTTCTCAGATTTTTGTAGCTCCTGCCCGATGGAAGGAGTCCTACACGATGGGAGGATGCGTTCCGAAGACGGTTGCAGAGGGCCAAACAGGTTTCGTAAAGGGCAGGCAGCTTTCCAGTAACATCTGGAAGCTATTAAACGTGATCAATTTTTAATTTTTTTAAATATAAATTTAGTGTACCCAATTCATTTTTTTCCAATTGAGTAATTTTAGTGTGGCCAATCCACCTAGCCTGAGCATGCACATCTTTTGGGTTGTGGGGGCGAAACCCATGAAAATATGGGAAGAATGTGCAAACTGTACACGGACAGTGACCCAGAGCCGGGATCGAACCTGGGACCTCGGCACCGTGAGGCAGCAGTGCTAACCACTGCATCACCGTGCTGCCCTATTAAACGTGATCATGACCCCAAAGGGGCGGGTACCAGAGGTGGTGGTCTTTATGGACGCGGAGAAGGTTTTCGACCATGTGGAGTGGCGGTACCTGTTTGAGATTCTGGAAAGGTTGGGATTAGCCCGACATTTGTGGCGTGGTTGCGTCTGTTGTATGTGGCCCCGGTGGTGAGTGTACGGACAAACGTGATGAGCTCATGGAGTTTCAGGTTGATCGGGGAATGAGGCATGGGTGCCTGCTGTCAGTGTTGTTGTTTGCACTGCCGATAGAGCCCTTGGTGATGGCCCTTAGGGGGTCAGTAGAGTGGCAGGGGATTGTGAGGGGGAGTAGGGAACACTGGGTATCGTTATACACAGAAGACCTGCTGCTGTTCATGTCGGACCCGTTGGAGAGTATGGGGAGAATTATGGACATACTGGAGAGGTTTGGGGCCTTCTCGGGTTATAAGTTAAATGTTGGAAAGAGTGAGGTTTCCAGTGAATGCGGCAGGTCAGGGAGCCAATCTGGGGGTGGGGGGGAGGGAGGTGTTGCCATTTAGGGTAGCCAGGGACAGGTTCGGGTATCTGGGGGCCCAGGTGACGGGGAAGTAGAACCTGACAACGTTGGTGGAGGAGGTTAGGGGGGATTTTAGGAGATGGGATATGCTACATCTGACAGTGGTCCAAGTGGTTAAAATGAACGTTCTGCCAAGGTTCCTGTTTGTATTCCAGATCCTCCCTATCAACCCGAAGGCTTTTTTCCGGAAACTGGACACAGCGATCTCGCAGTTTATATGAGCGGGGAAGGTTCCTAGGGTAAAGAGGGCCCTGCTGCAGAGGCAGAAAGGGGGGTTGGCGCTACCAAACCTGCTGCATTACTACTGGACAGCGAATACGGAGGTGAGACAGTAATGGGAAAGAGAGGGGTTAGGATGGACGAGGAGTTCTGTAGGGAGTCCAGCCTGAGAATCATGGTGACAGTGGCGCTACCGCTGGCACTGGGGTGGTACACGGTGAGCCCGGTGGTGCAGTTCACGATTAGGATGTGGCATCAGTTGAGGAGTCACTTTAGGATGGAGGGGATGTCGGTGCTAACACCGCTGTGTGGGAACCATGGGTTTAAGTGGGGGGAGACGGATGGCATATATAGGAAATGGAGGGAAGTGGGGCTGGTGAGGGCGAGGGATTTGTACCTGGAGGAGAGTTTTGCAGCTCTGGAAGTGCTGCGGGAGAGGGTGGAGCTGCCGAAGGGAAGTGAGTTCAAGAATATGCAAGTGAGGTACTTTGCTCGAAAGAATGGAGAGGGTATACTCCAGCAGCTTGGGATACCCTGTTGGAAAGGCTGCTGCTTCCGGATGTGGAAGGGGAGGGTAGGATTGGATATATGCAAGGGTGGCAGGGGGAGCGCAGGTGGTGAGGATTAAGAATAAATGGGAGGAGCTGGGAGGGAGATAGGACGTGGAGTGAGGCAATGCATACGGTAAATTCGACAGCAATGAGTTTGATTGAATTTAAGGTGGTGCATAGGGTGCATATGACTCGGGCGAGGATGAGTGGGTTCTCCCAGGGGGTGGCAGACATGTGTGAGAAGTGTGGCCGATGGTCAGGGAATCACGAGCATACGTTCCAGGGCTACGAGATGAGGAGGGATGGTGGGAGGGGGTATTCAGGGTGCGATCGAAGATTGTGGGGGCTGGGGTTCGGCCAGACCCAAATGTGACGATTTTTGTTGTATTGGAAATGCCGGAGCTGATGGAGGGGAGGAGGGTTGATGTTTGTGTCCTTTGCCTCCCTTATTGCCCGGTGAAGGATATTGTTGGATTGGTGATTGGCAACGCTACCAGGGGTGGCAGCGTGGCTGGGAACCTGTGTGATTTCCTCAAGCTGGAAAAGATCAAAGTTCGAGTTGAGGGGATCAGCGGAGGGCTTTGACACACGGTGGCGATTGTTCATGTCAATGTTTGAGAAAATGTTTGTCGTGGGGGGGGGCGGTGAAAAGAGGACAAATTTGCACAAACTGTGGACATTGGGGGTGTTGATAATGTTTTTTGATTCATGTTTTTGTACTTTTGTACATTTTGGAATAAAATACATTTTTTTTTAAAAATCTGTCCATCTCAACCTTGACTTTTCTGTTCTATGAATATACTTATATACCACCTTTTAGAGTTCTCTTTTCAAAAACAAACTCTGAAGAAAGAGGTATGAATCATAGCATGACGAATTAGATAATGAGCCTATAAATAGATAATTAACGTGTTGGGAGAAAGTTCAAAAGTTGTTCTTGCATGTACTATGTCTATATAATTTATCAGTGCTGTACATCTTTCACAAGTTACACAAAATCTCTGGTACAGGAAGAGCCCATGAAATTCAACAACACTCAAATCCCATTTAATTTTAATATTTTAAGTTTAAGGTGATGCTGCATTCAACTGAATTAGTAACCACATAAGATCAATAATCTGATCATTTGCCGACAGGACCCCATCCAAAAATTGAAAGCAAAGCATTCCGTGGTTAATAGAATGGTTTCCACTTATTTTTAAAATGTGGTTCTTTGCCACTTCGAAAACAAATTAAAAAGCAAAAACAAAGTTGGAAATGTGAAAGTAAAAAGGATGCTTGTTATCACTAAGGAGGTAGTGATGGGCAAGTTAATGGGGCTAAAGGTCAACAGGTCTCCTGGCCCTGATGGAATGCATCCCAGAGTGCTAAAAGAGATGGCTAGGGAAATTGCAAATGCACTAGGGATAATTTACCAAAATTCACTTGACTCTGGGGTGGTCCCGGCGGATTGGAAATTAGCAAACATGACACCACTGTTTAAAAAAAAAGGAGGTAGGCAGAAAGCGGGTAATTATAGGCCATTTAGCTTAACTTCGGTAGTAGGGAAGGTGCTGGAATCTATCATCAAGGAAGAAATTGCGAGGCATCTGGATGGAAATTGTCCCATTGGGCAGACGCAGCAGGGATTCATAAAGGGCAGATCGTGCCTAACTAATGGAGCCAATGGATGTGGTATATCTGGATTTCCAGAAAGCCTTTGACAAGGTGCCACACAAAAGGTTGCTGCATAAGATAAAGATGCATGGCATTAAGGGTAAAGTAGTAGCATGGATAGAGGATTGGTTAATTAATAGAAAGAAAAGTGTGGGGATTAATGGGTGTTTCTCTGGTTGGCAATCAGTAGCTAGTGGTGTCCCTCAGGGATCAGTGTTGGGCCCACAATTGTTCGCAATTTACATAGATGATTTGGAGTTGGGGACCAAGTGCAATGTGTTCAAGTTTGCAGACGACATTAAGATGAGTGGTAAAGCAAAAAGTGCAGAGGATACCGGAGGTCTGCAGAGGGATTTGGATAGGTTAAGTGAATGGGCTAGGGTCTGGCAGATGGAATACAATGTTGACAAATGTGAGGTTATCCATTTTGGTAGGAATAACAGCAAAAGGGATTATTATTTAAATGATAAAATATTAAAACATGCTGATATGCAGAGAGACCTGGGTGTGTTAGTGCATGAGTCGCAAAAAGTTGGTTTACAGGTGCAACAGGTGATTAAGAAGGCAAATGCAGTTTTGTCCTTCATTGCTAGGGAGGTTATGCTGCAATTGTATAAAGTATAAAGTGAGGCCACACCTGGTGTATTGTGTTCAGTTTTGATCTCCTTACCTGAGAAAGGACGTACTGGCACTGGAGGGTGTGCAGAGGAGATTCACTAGGTTAATCCCAGAGCTGGAGAAGGGGTTGGATTACGAGGAGAGGTTGAGTAGACTGGGACTGTACTTGTTGGAATTTAGAAGGATGAGGGGGGATCTTAAAGAAACATATAAAATTATGAAGGGAATAGATAGGATAGATGTGGGCAGGTTTTTTCCACTGGCGAGTGAAAGCAGAACTAGGGGGCAAAGCCTCAAAATAAGGGGAAATAGATTTAGGACTGAGTTTAGGAGGAGCTTCTTCACCCAAAGGGTTGTGAATCTATGGAATTCCTTGCCCAGTGAAGCAGTTGAGGCTCCTCCATTAAATGTTTTTAAGATAAAGATAGATAGTCTTTTGAAAAATAAAGGGATTAAGGGTTATGGTGTTCGGGCCGGAAAGTGGAGCTGAGTCCACAAAAGATCAGCCACACCAGAATGACAGGGAGTGGGATAGCTTGATCTTGGTTTCGGACAATGCTCAGCCCACATCGAGGGCCGAAGGGCCTGTTCTGTGCTGTACTGTTCCTGTTCTATATGTTCTATGATCTCATTGAATGGCGGAGCAGGCTCGAGGGGGCAGATGGCCTACTCCTACTCCTTGTTCTTATGTTCTTATGCTGGAAATACACATCACGTCAGTTAGCATCTATGAAGGGAACAGACAAATTGTTTCAAGATGGTCCCTTCAGAAAAGGAAAAGGGCCAAACAAGTAAAGCTTTTAATAGAATTAAAAAGGAAAGGGGAAAAAGAAAAAAAAAACACTGGTTTGTATCATTGGGATCAACTGCAATCTGATCAAAAGAAAAAAATGGAAGCTCGTTGGAAGGCTGAGATAACTTTATATCAGAGGCCATGAGGATGAGGCAATAAGATGGGAGGAGTTGAAAACCCAGATAGCATGCAGATGAAGTCTGTAATTAAGTCAGAAAACACTGACATAAAGAGGCGATTCTCCAAAATGGAGCACAAGTGTTCGCGCCGTTGTGAACGGCGTCTCGTTTCACGACGGCGCGAAGCAGGCACGACCGATTCTGTCCCCCACGGGGGGCTTCACAGCGCTGGAGCGGTTCACGCCACTCCAGCCTCCCTCCCCGGCACCAAATGGGCACCACGCCAACCCGCGCTTGTGCAGTTGGGCCGTGCCAACCTGCGCTTGCGCGGGGGACTTGTTCTGCGCGCCGGCCCCGACTCAACATGGCGTTGGTGTTCAGGGGCCTACTGAAAGTAGGCCCGGGGGGGGGGGGGGGGGGGGGGGGGTGGAGAGCGGGTGGTGGGGAAGAGGCCGGCCCACCGAACAGTGGGCCCCGATCGCGGGCCAGACCCCATCGGAGGCCCCCCCGGTGAAGGATCGCTTTTCCCCGCCCCACAGGCTGCCACCCCGGCCCTTCGCGCAGAGTTCCCGCCGGCAGCGACCAAAGGTGAACGGCGCCGGCGGGACTCTGTCGTATCCGCGCGGCCGTTCGGCCCACCCGAGCCGAAGAATCGGCGGCCCCGTCAATTCCAGCAGCCCACGCCGCGTCAAACGCGCCGGCAAATGCGCAAATCGTGCCGATTTTCCGCACCTCGGAGAATCACGCGCCGGCGTCATGGTACGGTTGCGCGATTCTCCGGCCCGGCGTGGGGCTCGGACAATCACCCCCAAGGGATCAGCCAGCACCAGTATCTTTTATTTGACCTGAAGTTATTGAAGTCTTGGAGATTGCATTGAGCATCACTGGAACAGTAATTTGGTTTCTACTTCAATACAAACTTTTTTATATACATCTGGTGAGAATGTAGGTTTCAATTTGACCAAAAATTAACATAAATAATTAATTTTGAAGCTGCCATATCCACATCTTTATGTAATAGCAAAAACAACCTGGCAATTTCTAATCCCCAAATGTGCTATTTAACATGCTTGCCACTTAATATTTAACTACAAAGTTTTTTTGAAGTAAGCTGTACTGCCAGTTATGGCACACAGTCAGTACAACCCATCACTAGCGCTTTTTCTAAACAAGATTTTTCAAAATTTTGTGAAACTTGCCCTTTTTTGGATGTGCATTGATTGGGAAACCTCTGCCCTACTTATCATATCACTGACCTTGAATCAAAGTGGGCAATCTTGAATGTTCAAGCAACTGAGCTAATTCTAAACAAACAAGGTGCAAAGTTCATTGAATTTTATTTCATTACAACTTCTCAAATCAAACACTCACCATTAGCACACGTGAAATTTAAACCATAAAATTCATTCACCATCAGGACCTCTACTCCATATTTCTGAAATGTGAGATAACTCAGCCATCGAAATGGTTCGGGCATGTCTTCTGCACTCCTGTATTAATGAAATTGAAACAAGTCATATTTAAATCATTTTGACTCACAGCAGCTTGGTTAACCGTTTGCTGAAATTATCTTTTTTTTTATTGTCGCAAGTAGATTGAGGTTAACGCTGCAATGAAGTTACTGTGAAAAGCTCCTAGTCGCCACATTCCGGTGCCTGTTCAGGTACACGGAGTGAGAATTCAGAATTCTCAGCTGGTACAGGAATTGAACCCGCACTGCTGGCCTTGTTCTGCATTACAAACTAGCTGTCTAGCCCACTGAGCTAAACCAGCCCCTATACAGTATATTCATGCATTTGTCTTCCCCCCCTCATTTCACACATCCTCTCCTGGTAGGTACTCTGGCATGTTCTAAGAGACCTAACCATTCCCAGGTGACCAGCTTTCAGGTGTGAGTTTGAGGGCATCACAGCTAAACCCAGTATTATTTTCAATTATATCCCACTTACTAGTAGGGATTAATGGATATGAAAGAAAGAATATGCATTAATATAATACCTTCCATGTACTCAATAAAACCCAAAGTATTTCACAGCCAATCAAAAACTTTTGAAGTATTATCTGTCATAATGCAGGCAAACAATGGTGATCAAGAAGCGAACCTTAGAAGATTTCTTCTCTTGAACATGCTGCACTGAGGACATTTGTACTGCTCTATCACCTGCTTCACACAGATACATAGAACATACAGTGCAGAAGGAGGCCATTTGGCCCATCGAGTCTGCACCGACCCACTTAAGCCCTCACCTCTACCCTATCCCCATAACCCAATAACCCCCTCCTAACATTTTTGGACACTAAGGGCAATTTAGCATGGCCAATCCACCTAACCTGCACATCTTTGGACTGTGGGAGGAAACCGGAGCACCCGGAGGAAACCCACGCAGACACGGGGAGAACATGCAGACTGCACAGACAGTGACCCAGCGGGGAATCGAACCTGGGACCCTGGCGCTGTGAAGCCACAGTGCTAGCCACGTGTGCTACCGTGCTGCTTCAGTTGTGATGAACTAATTTGGCACAGAAATCATACTTGTTACCTCAGTTACTCATTAAGCCATTTTAAAAAATGCTTTTGTGGGAGGCAAGTGCCCATCCCATTTCCCTGGAAAAAATAGTGTGCCTCCGTCTTGAATCGTTGCAGCCCATCTGGTGTACTACACACACAGTGTTGTTTGTAAGGACGTTACTGTTTTTTGACTCAACAACAGTGAAGGAATAGTGATATAGTTCCAACTCAGGATGGTCTATGGCTAGGAAGGGAACCTGCAAGTAGTGCCGTTCCCATGCACTCCTGCCCTTTTCCTTCCAGGTGATAGAGATATGGATTTGGAAGGTTCTGTCAAAGAAGGCTTTGTAAGTTGCTACAGTGCACCTTGCATATGGGACATGTTGCCACTGTGGTCCAGAGATGGAGGGAGTGAACCTTTGACTTTGTGGATGGAACACAAAACAAATGGGCTGCTTTGTTCTGGATTGTGTCGAGCTTCTTGAGTATTGTTGGAGCTGTATTCATTCAGGGAAGTGGGGAGAGAGTATTCCATCATAATCCTGACTTTTATGTGGTAAATGGAAATCCCCAGGATGTTGATGGTTGGGGATTCAGTGCTGGTCATGCCAGTGAATGTCAGGGGGATGGGGGGGATTCTTGAGTGGTCGTAAAAAATGGTACAAAACATTGTGCAATCATCAGCCAACTTGCCCACCTCTGTCCTTATGATGGATATAAAGTAATTAATTAAGCAGCTGAAGATGGTTGGGCTGAGGACACTACCCTGAGGAACTCCTACAGTGATGTCCTGGGCCTGAGATGACTGACTTCTAACAATTATATCTTCCTCTGTGCTGAGTATGACTCCAACCAGTGGAGAGTTTCCTATTGAATTGAACCTTGCTGGGGCTTCTTAATGCCACACATGACCAAATGCTACCCTTATATCAAGGGCAGTAACTCTCACTTCACCTTTGAATTCAGCTCTTTTGTCATGTTGGACCAATGCTGTATTAAGATAGTGGCCCTGATGGGACCAAAACTGAGCATAAACGAGCAGGTTATTGTTATGTTTGAAAAAGCTTTAAAGAATTGTGGATTACACCTTCCATTATCTAGCTGGTGATTGAAAGTATACTGACGGGCTGGTAACTGGCCAGATTGGATTTGTCCTGCATTTTGTGGACAAATCATACCTGGGCAATTTTCCCTATTGTCAGGTAGAAATGGCAGTTTTTTAACTGTGCTTGGGAGCAGCCATATTTTCAGAAGGTTTGCTTTCAATTACCACAAGCAAATAAGATGATATAACTCACTTCACATTTTTTACTCTTAGGCACATGAAAGGCAGAGCACACAAGGAAATGCCAGAAACTGGAATGAAAACAACTTTTAGCAAAATGTCAGTTCCTTTAAGGATTGCTGGTTAGTATACGCAATGCCCGCACTCAATGTACCTTAAAATTGCATTGGACCCTACATTAAATACAAGCATGTTGCATATTGAAAGAAGGACTGAAAAAGACAGGCACATGCTCTGCTTTCCTAACTCCCCTCGAAAAATAGCAGTGTGCATACCGAGAGTGGTGGTGCAATGCATTTTCAACCCACCACCTTCCCATTTCCATGACAGGGGACAGTAAATTTAGTTCTAATTTGTCCACAATTAACACCTAATTGTGATAACAATTAGATTTAAAGGACAGGTCACACAAAGCTTCCCCTTAATGGTAGAATCCTATGGTTTATGATATAAAGCACCATCATACATAACAGAATATCCTGCTTGCAACAAAGCTATCGGGGTCATGTTCTGCATTCCAAAACTTCTCACCTTAAGAAACCTGACCCAAGTAGAATTCCTGCTACATTAATTAAAGCAACAGCACTATTTACGATGTTTGGATTCTGAACAACACCGAGTAGGATTAGCGTCAGAAGTTCACCAACTAGATGTGGCACGATAAGTACAGCAAAGAAACAGCCAAAACGCTCCCACAATGGAAATAATCCCAAAGTCCTGAAAAACAAAGGCAGACAATTCAAATAACGTTGTCCTATCTATTGCTAACATTTGCAGAAGTAAAATCCATATAGTGTCATGATATGCAGACATGCAGATAATGATATACAGACAGGTACAGACAGGCAGCTAATGAACACAGAGACACTCGGGTGGTATCTCACTATAAAAGGCACAAGGCACTCACACTCCGCTTCTTTCCATTGATAAACAGCTACAAAGTGAGTCAATGTATTTACAGCATCACACCTCCAGCACGTGGCTAAGAGCTAGTCTGGTTCAGTCAGAGAGAGTAACCACACTTAGGGTAGCAGAGAGTAGAACTCAAGAGAACTGTGCTAACTGTGCTACTGGTTCAATAAATCAGATTGAACTAACTTCAAGGTCTGGAGTATCTTCTGGTTAAAGCTGCATCCAGTTGCAGCCTGTGTTATCCCAGAGTACATAACACAACAAACTGTTTAGTCTACACAAATCTGTGTGGGAAATTGAAACAGAGGAAAAGATAGGGTGAAGAATGGGTCAGCAAGCTTATCTCTCAAGCACAACTGTATTTTGAACGAGCCAAGTGGTTTATTTTTGATACCTATTCTAAATTTGCTATCACTCATTTTCATTTAAGCCTTGCATATATACTTTGACGTAATAGTTGCATTTCACATAGTTGAGAAGAAATGATCAACCAACTTCTATCTAGGTTGAATTTTCAGACTTCTTCGTCATCCCTCATCCTCTTGGTACTTGCACTCTGCCTTCTGTATCCTTTGGAAAGCCATTTTGTTGCAAATCGGCAAAACATTTTGGTCGGAGGTTTTAGCTCCAATTGCGATGATTCCATTGCTGTAAATTGCCCAAAGTTGATTAGACCAGTTTAAAAGATTAAGGAATTTCCTGCAGAAGTTGTGACCCGTGCAAATTGAGTTTTCACAATCTTTTGCGCTGGCTAATAAATAAAATGGCACTAAAGGCCAGGCATGGCCACAAAACTGGCCACACCCGCTGGAGGTTTCCACTAATTGCACCTATTTGAGAAAACTCGAAGGTTTAGCTGGGTTTTTTTTATAAGTGCCAAAGTTTTTGAAATTAATTTCATTTTAATTCACTAAGAAACCTGCTACTGTACCCCAATAAAACCAGCAGAAATGGTTCTTTATATTTAAAAAATCATTTTTAATCACTTAAAATCAGATTAAAATTATTATTTCATGTGTGATAAATCAATTTTCAGCTGCACTAAACAAACTACACACAGCACTCTTAAATATATTAAGGAATACTTTTTACAACAAAATTACGTTTTACAATGCTGCCCAAATGTTGGTGGTAGATTTAGCTTCTGATGATACACAAATATGGTTGAGTGGAAACGCTAGGAAATATAAATGACCACTCAGTTTTGGCCCCTATTTGCATCCAAATCGCTTATGGTACCCAAAATAAAATCCAGCCCCATAATTATAAGCAAGGTAAATTTTGAGTTCACATGGAAACAATATGTGAAGTATTTTTACATGTTTTCTCAAAAAGAAATTAAACATTTTAGGAGAGAATTTGGTCAATTCATTGAGGATGTTTCTACTTTTGGCCATTGAGGATGTTTCTACTTTTAGTCATTAGTGTAAAATGCACACTGTGGAATCAGCCATCCATTGTACAGCTCTTCACTTGCAAAGACCTATTGCACTACAAGAGATTGCTTTTTGGAATAATGTCAGCACTGCTGCCTACAGCGCTGTGGACCCGGGTTTGATTCCTTCCCGGGTCACCGTCTGTGTGGAATTTGCACATTCTCCCCGTGTCTGCACGAGTTTAACCACCACAACCCAAAGATGCGTAGGCTAGATAGATTGACCACGCTAAATTGCCCCTTAATTGGAAAAAAAAATTGGGTACTCTTAATTTATAAAAAAAAAGAGAAACCGTTGCGAGATTCGGAAAACCCGAGCAGATCGTGAGCAACAATGGTCGAAGACTACTTAAAGATGTGTGGAGTTCAACATATTAAACCAGCACCTTATCATTCATCCATGAATGGTTTAGCCGAAAGGTTTGTCCAGTCCTTGAAGCATGCATTGAAAGCTTCTAAAGACCAAGGTTCACTTCATCGCCGTGTGAACAGGTTTTTAGCAACATATCTAAATTTGACGCATGCAATAATACAAGTTCACCAGTTTTGTTATTGATAAAAAGAAAACTGAGGACTAGCTTTGATTTACTCTTGCCAGTGGAGACATTTGATATAGTAGAGTGAAACCTGCAGTCACAGATCTTGAGATGAGAAAGTAGCACAAGGAAGTGCTCGTTTCAACAAGGAGAACAAGTGTTAGCACGTAACTATTTCACTAGTGAGAAGTGGGTCCCTGCGATGGCATTGGCTCAGACTGGTCCAATAGCCTACATGGTCCAAATGACAGACAAACTCATTTGGAGACGCCAGGCGGATGAATTGATCTCAACACAAGTTAGCGTGCCAGTGCCAGAATCACCTCAAGTGTTAATGGTCTCTGTTCTATCTGATTGTACAACTTCTCGTTCATCTACAGAAGTTGGGCAGCTCGGTTGCACAGTGGTTAGGACTGTGGGTTCACAGCGCCAGGGTCCCAGGTTCAATTCCCGGCTGGGTCACTGTCTGTGTGGAGTCTGCACGTTCTCCCCGTGTCTGTGTGGGTTTCCTCCGGATGCTCTGGTTTCCTCCCACTAGTCCCGAAATATGTGCTGTTAGGCAATTTGAACATTCTGAATTCTCCCTCTGTGTACCTGAACAGCTGCCAGTATGTGGCAACTAGGGGATTTGCACAGTAAATTCATTGCAATGTAAGCTTACTTGTTACAACAAAGATTATTATTATCATAAAAAGAGGTTGTATCAGAAGTACCACTACTACTATACTAGGTTTCCCTTGGAAAAAGAGGCTTTAACACCTTCCAGGATAGAGATATCTACCAGAGAACCTGAAAGTACATCTAAGGTCAAGAATTACAAAGTCCCGGAAGTGGGCAGGCAACCAACCAGAAATAGATGCCCACCTGATCATCTATCTTATTGACAGTGTTACTACAATGCAATAATATGATGCCTGCACTTGTATGTAGATGTAAATGACTTTGTTAAAATACTACTTATTAGTTGCATTGGACCTTAGAAGTAAAGAGGGAGGGACGTTATAGATGTAGATTATTGTAGTTGTGCGCAATGTCTTTTTAAGAACAGTCATTTGACTTATGTGACCCCCATCGGCAACTTTGAGGGCTTTTGCCCAGTCTAGTATCAAACCTTGTGGAGTGAAAATCTATAAACCTCTGTTAATCTTGCATCAGACCCACATGCTATGGCAATCTATTTCTTTTGTACCATTAGTCTAAAGATGCAGCATTCATTAACTTTTTTGTGAGCTGAAAAAGCAGCTGGGGAAAATGTTACATTCAAAGGTTCTTCAATAAATCCAAGACAGTCCTGTTACTGTAATTATGATGTAATTTTGTGTGACAGCTTGCTTTATATCCTTTAGTAAATGTGGATTCTTTATCTGTTACTCAACACGATTTGGGAAATTAATAGTACATTGTATATTTAAAGAATGTAAAGTAACAAACATCAATACTAAAGTAAAAAACAAATTTCTATTATATGAACCTTACTGAAATAAACCACTATTTTTTTACTTCAGGTTACTTCTTCTGTGCTGGCACAGCACACTCAATCTAAAATGTTCCTGTGATTGGTAAAACAAGTCTTACCAGTAGACAAAGAAGCTGAAAATAGCCACGCTGACGATGCTGAAGGGAATGATGTGGATGATATAAGCCACCAACATCAGCCATTTCTGATACAGACCATCTGAACTTTCCTGATCGCCAACAGCTCGTAATGAAGGGTCTGAAGTTTTTATAAAGAAGGTAAATATCATTGAAATATAAATTTTACGAAAATAAACAAGCAGTTCAGACTTGTACGTACTACCTTACAGAATTTTTAAGTAACGAAAAGACCACTGAATATTTATTTTAAAATACTTGCATGTGAGCAATTTCTGTACAGCTGCCAGACCTCTGAAATCTACCCCTCAACGTACGTGGTGTGGATTACAGAGAGGGCCATTTATATCTGAGGGTGTTCTGTACCATATGAGCTGGCTATGAACTGATGAAAGAGCTACAAACAACATTTGGTCCTTTCGTTACTCCCCAGAATTTATTTTGCACTGAAGACTTTGAAAGCACAATTTATTTTTATCATCATGCCACCTATTTTTTCATGTTAAATGGACTATTTATAAAGCTATAAACCAAAACATGATTACTGACGTACATAAAGCAACAGCATTCAGCATCCCAGTATAGGGTGAGGCGCCTATACTTTGGTAGATTACCCCAATTCGGTCTTGCACTGCACCTTTTGCTGGATCACTATTCAGCTTCATCAAAAAAAACACTACAAACAGACCATAGAGCAGATTTTGGAAGAGACGCATAATAATCCCAGTCTTGTTTCTGGATAAATTCCGTGCAATTCGTCTGCAAAGAGAATGAGAAGCAATAGGTTATCTTACTTAAAAGTGAGCAAATATACTACTAAAGAATGCAAAACCTAATTTTTACTGAGAAGTACAAACAGTACACCTTGTAGACAATTATTTAATGGGCTGGGAATTTATATTTTGTTAAAGATATTAATACATCTGTTCTCGACCCTCAATTTTTAACAAATTGTACTTTCCTAAGTGGATGATGGCACTCTGGTATGGAACAGGTTTATACCAATAATTGGCATCTTGTTGAATCCCTAGCTGTGTGGAAGGGTCAAAGCGAAGGACAAACTACCAATTCCTCACAGGAGGGGAAAGGGAACTGGGCGATTAGCGTGTTCTAATGCATCGGCTGGCAGTCCACAACATGTCAGCTCTGCATTCCTCCCCTTACCCCATTGCAGCACCATCCATGGGCATACTACAGTAGGGTAAATAAGACAGAAGTATAAGGCTGGAATTCCTGGTCCACCAGCCGGGTGTTTTTTTGGCAGCGGCGTTTGCTGGCGACGGGGTTCTCTATTCCTGCAACTTGACAATGAAATTTCCCATTGAAACCATCCCACGCCACCAAGGAAATGGGGGAGGGGAGCGGGGGTGCACTGCTGGCAGGAACAGAAAATCTCAACGGCCGGTAGAAGCTCAGCAAGAGTGACATGGATTGATTTCACTCTGGACCTCTGTCTTTCTTTTGGTAGTTTGTTCCCCAACTCAACACATAGGCTGTGAATAAACAAAGTCATTCTCTACCATTCACCCCCAAGTAACAAAAAAAATCTAAGTATGTATACTTTGTTCGGTAAGATTCATGTTTTTTGATATAATGAAGTATATTCTTGTTAATTTGTATAAAAAGAGCTGCATACACAGGTCAATTCTGGTGGCATGGTAGCACAGTGATCAACACTGTTGCAGTTGCTTCACAGCTCCAGTGACCGAGGTTCGATTCCCGGCTTGGGTCACTCTGTACGGAGTCTGCATGTTCTCCTCATGTCTGCGTGGGTTTCCTCCAGGTGCTCCGGTTTCCTCCCACAAGTCCCGAAAGACGTGCTTAATAGGTGAATTGGACATTCTGAATTCTCCCTCAGTGAACCCGAACAGGCGCCGGAGTGCGGTGACTAGGGGATTTTCACAGTAACTTCATTGCAGTATTAATGTAAGTCTACTTGTGACACTAATAAAGATTATTATAATTCTACATTATACTGCGATGGTGTTGCGGTTATGTTATTGGACCTGAACAAATAATAAGTAAGGGGGATAGTAGCATAGAGGTAATATCATTGAACGAGCAATCCAGTGGCCAGGATTATTACGCCAGGGACCCGAGTTCAAATCCCACCACAGAAGCTGGAGGAATTTTAATATAATTCATCATTAATTAACCAGTCTAATTAATAATGATAATGAAACTACTGGATTGTCATCCAAAACCATCCGGTTCACTAACAGCAAGCTGGAGAGGAAATCTGCCATTCTTACCCAGTCTGGCCGACATGTGACTCCAGATCTATACCAATGTGATTAACTCTTAACTGTCCTCTGAAATTGGTGATGGAAACTGCTCAGTAAAAAGCACTGTGCGTGTAGTTACGAGACATGACTTTGAATGGTTCAAGAAGGTGGTTTACCATCACCTTCTCAAGGGCAATTAAGGATGCTGACCCTGCCAGCAATAGGCACACCCCAAAAACAATTTTAAAAAAATCTTGTTAATCTTTAAAAAAGTTTTCATCAGCATCTATTTTGAGGTGCCCACTCCCTCGCTAATTGTCATGGCAGATGATGATACTTCCTAGCTGGAGTGCCCCTTGTTGGCCAACCAGCTTTGACACATCCACTGACCTTATTTAAACAGTGAGCCCTCCTTCTGTGAATTTGGGAAAAATAGCAGGTAAGTGACTTTCCTGATGGAAGAGACCACAAACCTAGAGCAATGCTCTGGATCCTGGGCTTAAATCCCACCATCACCACAGTCTGGGAGCTTCTGACCCACATTTAAACCTCACATTGAGGTCCTTAAGCCCACAGGAAAAGCCCTGTCCTTCATCTCTCACTACTGAAATCTCGAAATCTGTACGATCTTGATATTGAATCTATTTAAAATTAGATGATATATGCATTGTAAAATATAAATGTAGGCTGTTGCTACAGGTATACCTGATCAGTACCCAGAGTTTAACAGCTGTGTTTGGAGATGCTCTGCTCTTGAAAGGAATGGATGATGATTTTTTTATTCGCTTTGCTGCTTTAATATTCTCCAGTGCGTTATTAAATATTTTTGAATTTCGGAATGAGAATGAAATTTCTTGGACTCTACTGTAAGTCTCAATCTCTCTCTCCTTGTTTCTGGTGTCGACAGAAGTCAGATCCACTGCAAACATTAACATGAGCAAATTAATCGATGTGCAAATGTTTTTCCAAATGTGTTCAGTTTATTTCAAACAAGTTGATATCAAGCCTGTTACATCTTCTTGTGCATGGGAAACAATTTTCAACAAGAATTTAGAGTTTGAAAATGTAATTGAAAGTGCAGAAACCTTAGAATTATGGATGCACGGGTGGGAAAAAATCTAAAGTTCATCAACCTAAAGCAGATACCATTCAGCCAGTTTAGTCATTAGGCTGTTAATACTTTCACAGAACGTTCTGCTTTCTTGGGTTAACCCCCTTTCCTTTTCCCCCAATTCCCCACTCATAAGGAGAGCGTGAGAAAAATCAACGAAAAGACAAAAATCACTATTACGGATGCCTGGTCAGCTCTCAACAGTGGCTAAGAGACTGGACCAGATATAACTTTCTTTAAGTTTTAAGATGGAGCGGAAAGATCAATATGTTCCAGGAATGATAATGTAAGAAACAGGGCTTGGTTATTTTATAAACAAACTTTATTAAAACAAAAGAAAAGAAAGCAATATTTAAACTTTTACTTCACCTTTAACACTAACAGTGCTAAATAACGTTTCTTAACTGTAACACATTAGTTCCCATTAAACAACACTGCACATGAGCATGTAGCTTTTGCTCCACTTACACAAACAAACAATGACAATACTTGCATTTACAAAGCAATTTTTCTGCTGTTAGGGACATTTGTTCCAAACCCTTTTCCAAAGCCTGTCCACCCCTCAAAAAAAGGCCAGACTTGAATCCATTATTGTTATCTTGGCTGTCTTATTTCCTATTCCCATTTCTACAAAGGACAGAGATATGCCATTCATACGCAACTGATCTTCCATTGACGAACAAATAGGTCATCAAATTATGTGCTGGAATAATGGCTTGTCAAACAAAGTTGTCCCGAATGAGAATGGAACTTGAGTGGATCATCTGGCTGATCCAGGACATCCCTTGTATTTCCACTAAGGTTAAGTCTGAATGGAACAAGGTAATTCAGGCTGAGGACATATCCCTCTGACTCTACTGCTAGCAGTCTTTTCCCTCAGTCTGCTTAACCCCTAAAATGCCTGCTACATCTTGGACTCCATTTCTGGACCCAAGTTCTTAATAGCACCTTATCATGACAATCACCAAGTCTTAGCATTGGGCCAATTATTCTCTTGACTAAGTAATTGTGTGGCCCAGGATGCTAAGAGCGAAGGGAAATAAATAAATGGTGGAGGGAAACATCTTGCACTTGCGTTTGAAGTACTAAAACACCTCAAAACACATCCCAAAGGTAAATATCCAGGCCCAGAAAAAGGTTGAATGCATGCTTGAACTCTCTACTCTTGCAACATGGTACGCCCCTCCCATGCTAGCAAGACAGTTTGCAATCCCAATGTCCTCTTCAACCAGAAGCTGAGCTTACAGAACCACAGAATTGTTACAGTGCAGACGGAGGTCAATCAACTCATTGTGTCTGCACCGGCTCTCTGAATAAGGAATTAACTTAGTGGCATTCTCCCGCCTTCTCCCTGGAACCCTGTACATTCATCCTTTGCAGATAATACTCAAATTCCCTTCTGAAAGCTTTGATTAAGCCTTCCTCCATCTCACTCTTAGGCAATATGTTCCAGATCTTAACCACTTGCTGCATGAAAAAGTTTTTTTCTCATATTGCTTGCGTTTCTTTTGCCAATTATTTTAAACCTGTACCCTCTCGTTCTCAAACCTTATAGAATATAGAATTCCTACAGTGCAGGAGGATGCTATTCGGCCAATTGGGTCTGCACCGACCCTCTCAAAGAGAATCGTGCCCATTCTCCTGCCCTACCCCCATAACACTGTAACCCCGGGGCAGCACCGTGGCACAGTGGTTAGCACTGCTGCCTCACGATGCCGAGGTCCCAGGTTCGATCCCGGCTGTGGGTCACTGTCCGTGTGCAGTTTGCATATTCTCCCTGTGTTTGCGTGGGTTTCGCCCCCACAACCCAAAGATGTACAGGGTAGGTGGATTTCATAGATTTCATAGAATTTACAGTGCAGAAGGAGGCCATTTGGCCCATCGGTTCTGCACCGGCTATTGGAAAGAGCACCCTACCCAAGCCCATACCTCCACCCTATCCCCATAACCCAGTAACCCCACCTAACACTAAGGGCACTTTGGACCCTGAGGGCAATTTAGCCTGGCCAATTCACCTAACCTGCACATCTTTGGACTGTGGGAGGAAACTATGCTACCGTGCTGCCATGCTACCGGATTGACCACCCTTAATTGGAAAAATTGAATTGGGCATTCTAAATTTTTTTTTTTAAATACACTAACCCCACCAAACCTGCACACCCCTGGACACTAAGGGGTAATTTTGTCATGGTCAATCCATCTAACATGCACATCTTTGGACTGTGGGAGGAAACTGGGGCACCCAGAGGAAACCCACACAGGCACGGGAGAAAGTGCAAACTCCACACATACAGTCACCCAAGGCCAGATTTGAATCAGGGATCCTGGCGCTGTGAGGCAGCAGTGCTAACCACTGTACCACCCTCCAACCACAAACAACCTCAAATAAACTCCATTATCAGCCCATCTGTAACGTTGCCTACCTCTATCCCTGTTTCTGCTGCTAAAGCACTCATCCACCGGAGCTTTCATTTGTATAGACATCATACTTTGTAATTCCCTTCTGTCTCCCCACATCCCACAGCCTATTTTTAAGATCTTCTTTGAAACCGACCTTGCTGATCTATTAATATCTCTCTCATTGTCTTAATGTCCATTTTTATTTGATTGCAACGCTATGAAGTACCTTGGAACAGTTTTCTTTGTTCAAGGTGATAAGGCATTAGTATTAAAGTTTCTTGAATAACTAAAAGACTATACAACTCAGAAAATAACATTTGCGAAAGCAAAAAGGTGAATCATTTGTACAATCTGACCAAAAATGTCAGCCTATCTTTCTATTTTAAAAGCTGCTAAACCAGTTTGGCCCTTTGTGGTTTGGATCTCCGATTTGCAGAGTTCATGACTTAAGAATAAGGGGCGGGTTTTCCCTTTTGGGGACTAAGTCCCCACGCCCACCAAAAAAAATGGGCGAGAATCACTCCGGACTTTTTCCTCGAACGTCCAGGGTGATTCTCCGTTTTCCGGGGGGCTAGCAGGTCCCCGGCGTGCGTCCCGCAGCTCTGGCTGACGGCGGGGCCCTGCTGTCCAGACCGCGTGGTGGCCCATGCACGTGGCGGCCCCCTTTGGCACGGGCGCCGCCGACATGGCGGAGCCACACAGCGGGCCCGAGCAGAGTAAGGAAGGTTCCACAGATCACGATGGCCCACCAATCGGTGGCCCCTGATCGTGGGCCTGGCCCCCGCTGAGGCCCCCCCCCCCCCCCCCCGGGAGTCAGATTCACCCCGCGCCCCAACCAGGACCGTCAGAGCGGTCGCGGGTCCGAGCTCCCGCCGGGTGGTACCAGATGTAAACCACGCCGTTGGGAGTTCGGCCGGTCGACCGCGGAGAATCGCCACGAGGACCTGTTGCAACAGCCCCCGACCGGCACAGCACGACCACGCATGCGCGACTGGCGGATCCGTGGAGAATTGGGGAAGGGCCGTCGCACTGGATTTCCGATGTGAATGGCTATTCTCCGCCCCCGCGCCGGGAACAATTCCAGCACAGAGTGTTGGAGAATCCCGCCCAGGAAGTAGGAGCAGAAATAAGCCACCTGGCCCCATGAGCATTCAATAAGGTTATGGCAGATCTTTTTGTGAACTTAGTTCCACTTATCCGCCCGCTCACCATAACCCTTAATTCCTTTCCCGTTCAAAAATCTTGGGCTGGATTCTCCGAGCCTCCATGTCGAAATCGCGTTTGGCGCGGGGGCGGAGAATGGTCGCCAAACTGGAAATTCGGACCAGCGCCGCTCCCGCGATTCTCCGGTTTCCAGACTCCAGAGAATCGCTCGGGAGTCTCTCACACGCAAACTACGCGGCGTCGGTAGGGGGCCATTGACAGAGGCCCCCCCCCCTGCGATTCTCCCCAAGAAACCGGCCGAATCCACGTCGGCGTGGGTTTAAACACCATCGGTGTTTAAACAGTGTCGCGGCTGCCCTGGTGAGGGCGGGGGGGGATCGTTCGCCGGGGAGTCTCATGGACGGCCAGGGGAGCGATCAGGCGGCACAGACACGTGGGCGCACACGATCTCGGGGGTCCTACATTTTTGGTGCTGCTCCACGATGCGAGTCCGCCATGTCCCACGCTGGCGGACTCGCATTATCTTTGCCTTAAAAATATCCAACGGAATAGCCTCAACTGCTTCTTTCTCTTTTTCTAAGGATCAGATACAAGAACGATTACCTACCATATAAATCAAATGGGTTGCAGTATTCAGGACACTGATAACCACAGCCGCTGAAAAATTCTACCATTTCTTCAGTTCCACCGCAAAACACCAACTCCCCGCAGGTCATTATGCCAATTCTGTCAAACAACTTGAGAATTGTGGACAAGAGAATATTAAACATGTAAAACCTCCCCCAAAAAGCAGAGAAAATGGAAGGAAACTTGTCTTTTTCTTTTAGATCGTAACTGAGCATTGTGAACATTTTTGTACTTTTAATTTCAGACCTCCACTAATCGTGTTTACTCTATCATACTCCTCATGAAAGGATGTCTATTTTCGATATACTTAATATAGCTTTTAGCATTCCATCTACACAAGTATTTGGAAAGTCAGTTAAGACATTGTAAGGTCGGTGCGTAAACAATTTTTAAAAGTCCCGGGCCATATAAGGAACAAGTTGTGTTTTTCTGATACTCAGACTGGCAATAGGAATGTAACTAATATATAATTTATACATACAATAGATATTTATATAATGTATAATACCTACTACACGCCCTGGATTTTACACTTGTGGATTTTGCTTTCCGTCCGTCTGGGCCTCCATTTTTTATTTAATGAGTTTTAAATCCCATGCATAAATTAAACCTCTCGCAATCTCACAAGAGGACTCTGAAGTCTCAGGATTTTTTGAAGCCTGCTGCATCTTTGGGCAACACGTTTGCTAATCACACAAATATAAGTAATTGCTTTCAGGTAGGTAACTTCTGAGAAAATGTTTATTTAACTTCTGAGGACATCATTTTCCATTGAAAATTCTGGGAACACATTAAAGCTGTTACCAATTGTTTAAGCCACTAACCTCCTCCTACAAAACAGCAGTCATCATTTTTAAAGAGCTAAATATCCCACTATTTATTGTGAAAGACACAACATACACTAATCGTATAAACAGCTGCAGTATTACAATTATTGAATGATTTATGAATTTTCCTCCATCCAACCTTTGTATAAAATATTAATAAATATGACAATACATGTTGAATCCACAATAAGTAAAACCATATACGATAGCACTGTAGCTTCATAGCGCCAGGGTCCCAGGTTCAATTCCCAACTTGGGTCACTGTCTGTGTGGAGTCTGCACATTCTCCCCGTGTCTGCGTGGGTTTCCTCCGGGTGCTCCGGTTTCCTCCCACAAGTCCCGAAAGACGTGCTGTTAGGTAATTTTGACATTCTGAATTCTCCTTCAGTGTATCCGAACAGGTGCCGGAATGTGGCAACTAGGGGCTTTTCACGGTAATTGCATTGTTAATGTAAGCCTACTTGTGACAATAAAGATTATTTTAATAAAGATTAACATAACTTAGGGAATAAATTGAAGTTCTTTTAATTTGACTTAACTCCTATCATTTAAATTGTTAAGAAACAGAGTATGATTTTACTACCAGAATGTTCATCTGAACAGAAGAAAAATAATTATCTGAATGCCCAATTAATTAAACATTGAAGCATGGTCAAGTCAATGTTATTTTTATCTGCTTATGTAGCTTTCAGTTATCTGATTACGTTACCAGAATGATTTATTTTGATGGAGATGGAATGCAATTGATGGTGTTTTCATAGTCCAGAGACCCAATAGTACTAGAGATCTAGTTGTCATGAGTCTTGTTGCTGTCATCAGATCTCCATTTACAACTGAAGTGCTTTTATATTTGGTGCTTTTGCAGTTCCAGTGACAGGACAACAGCATGGACTTCCTGCGTTTACATTGTAAAATATATTTCTGTATCCCAGAAATGGGATCCTGGGCCTGTGGAAATCTGTGTCTACACATCAGGAAGACAATTTGAGCAATGTTAACCTTGGAAGCCAATGTACAGAGTTTACTTCTTGATGGCCATAATTGCAGATCTACCAGATGCAGAAGCATGGGACCGAGTTTTCTTCTTTATGGGATTGTTAATCAGTCTGAATTTGGAAGGGAGAAGACCATTAAATGGGGAGATGGATGCATGAAGATTGAAGGATCTTTGATCAGCACACTCTGGTTCTGCTTTTATAACCATAGGTAAACTAAACTGCAGGAGTAAATGTAGCTTCGAATGACTTGTTAGAGATTAAAGAAACCACTCATCAGGTCAATCTGGGCGGCACAATGGCACAGTGGTTAGCACTGCTGCCTCACGGCACCAAGGTCCCTTGTTCGATCCTGGGTCACTGTCCGTGTGGAGTTTGCACATTCTCCCTGAGTCTGCGTGGGTCTCACCCCCACAACCCGAAGATTTGCAGATAGGTGGATTGGCCATGCTAAATTTCCCCTTAATTGGAAAAAATATAATTGGGTACTCTAAATTTTTTTTTTTTAAAACAACAGTCGATTTACATCGGCTTATGTTTGAACAAAAACAACTTTCCTGATAAGGGTTTTTCTTGAGATGGTGGGGTTAGCATTATTGCATTTAGTCCGGCATTGGGTCTTTCAGTTGTAAGAGATTCTCTTTAGCGGCCACTTGCAACAAAACTGTTTTTCTAAACTGCAAGTTTAGGCTTTTGCTACGCAAAGCTCCTGGAGACTCTTTCCCCACAATACCTCATAGTACATTTAGGCACTACTCTACCCAAGCAAAGAGGTTATACATTTGTAGTATGATCACATTCACCCTTCAAAGCCTTTAATTTGACAAAGCTTAATCAATTACACTCACAGCATGCTCACCTTGAAAAGTTCTGATCTAGGTTGGTGAATTGTTAAGATGACGATTCTATTTTTGTGAGCTAGTCTGGAAAGCAGGAGAATAATCTGGTTGGATGTCATACTGTCCAGGCCCGTGGTTGGTTCATCGAGTAAAATTACTTCTGATTAAAACAAAACAGAATGACATTTAATGAAATCTAAGATAAACTGTACATAGAATATCCAAGTCATGTACGATGGTAATCAGATTGCAGAATTGAACTTTGGCCTTTTACCAAAAACTTTCAATTTAAAAAATTGCATTCCAGAGAAAAGTTAGAATCCTCTTGTCAATATAGCACTACTATTTGAAATAAAAACCATAGCATATTTTTAAAATCACTTATATATGATACAAAAACTTCAAACAACAAACTTTTGTTGCTGATTTTGAATTATAATTGCTAAATTAGTAAAAAGGAAACAAATCAAACAATCAAGTGTTAATCACATTTAAATGCAGAATTAGATTCAAGCTGTGACCAAACATTGTGGGTTGAGCCTAAAATCTAACCATCCTCCCATCATATTTGAATTCACAATCCTCAACTAAATTACCACTTTGTAATCACATCCTTTGTAATCACAAGTCTTTGCATAACTACGATATAAACCATTCTATTAGCTGACTGCTTGTAGTTAAACCTGGTACTTATTATTTTCAGTATAATCCGTCTCAATTGGACAGCCTGAAATCAGGAAATGCAAGTCGCTCCCAAATAGGGTACAATTAGAACTCATTAAAGCAAAATTGGATTAAAGTTATAATTAATCATGGTCTTACTGGGATCTTGAAGGAGCTGTGCTGCTATAGAGACCCGACGTCTTTCACCACCAGAAATCCCCCGAAAGACGCGGCCTCCAATCATGTGATTGGCCACATGACTCAAACTGAGCTCCAACATGACAGACTTCACCTGTAGACACAGGTATACAAGATTTAATGCATTTTTCATTGTGTTTCAATTGTATTGCCAACCTTAGTCTTGTAATATACTTATCAGGTAAATTGAAGTTTTAAGTCATCAAACAGGATAGCGCTGAAGCATGGTCTCTTGGTCACGATTCTTCCAAAATGTTTCTAAGTGTGGGAACTCCCGCGAGCTTCCTGGTGCTTGGCCGAGCAAGGCAGGCAACACTATTGAACGTTAATTGATCCACTTCCCGAGGCCCCACAGACTTCACCGGCACCTCGCTCGCTAGCCCCTCGTTAACAAAAATTGAGCAGCACTTGCTCAGCCAACCCAAGCCAGCTAGCAACAAGGGTGCCAAAGAGAGCGGCTCCAAGTTTCAGGGATGCAGACCTAGGGAGGTTCATAGACGCAGTGGAGGCCAGGAGTGATTTAATGTTCCCTTGAGGGTCCTGGAGGGTCAGTCACAGGGCAGCCAGTGCTGCCTGGGATGAGTAGGTGGCGGCTGTAAGCTACGCGAGCGTGACCAGGAGGGCTGGCACCAGTGCCGGATAAAGGTCAACGACCTACACCAGGCAGCACAAACGAGTAAACATCAATCACCTGCCCCCATACCCTGAGACCTTTCCATCTACACGTGGCCATCCACGCACCCCAACTCCCCATGTGGCCCCCAACCCACCATTCACTTCCCCCATCCTTTCAACTCTTCCTTCACCACCCCCCATCCCAGCCTCACACCACTGTGAGCCAGGTGTGTGGCTAATGATGCCCTCTCTGTATCTCCTCATGGCCCCATCCCGCGTGGCCCCCTCTCCAGCCTCCCAGAAGAACACCTCAGAGGGGAGCTCCAAGGAAGACACAATCGAGGTGTCACAGCTGTCATCCCCACTCTCCACCAGCGCAGGTACACACACCTCGGTGGGGAACATTCAGGGGCACAATCTAGTGAGCACCACACTGCTGCACATGCACATCATGTGGAGGCAGGAATCCCCAGGTGAGACAGCAGTTGGAGGTCTGCTGGTTCCCAGGACTCAGCTGGGTCTCAGCCTCTAGCTGAACCTATGGAAGAGGTATCCCGGAGCTGATGGAGATGTTAGGGTGCGGTCAGGACATTCAGAGGGAGATGTCAGCGACACTGCAGCAGATCCATAGCTGATTGGAGGAGTCCCAGAGGCTGCAAGCGCAGGAGATGTCGCCGGCAATGCATGGCACCGAGGCCAACACTGCTCGAGTGGCGACCGCAGGGAAAGCCCGGTGCATGCCGCCAGCACCATTGGTGAAGGTGTCCACGGTGTCGCGCAGTCGGTGACAGCCATGGCTGACGGTCTCGGCAGAATGTTTGACTCACTGGTGTATGTGACCCGGTACCAGGCTGACGTTGATGAGGTTCTGTGGGACATGTCCCGCTCTCAGATGGAAATGGATGAGGCACTGCGGAGCTTGTCCCAGTCGCAGGTGGACATTGCTGAGGTGCTACAGAGCATGTTCCATTCACTGAGGGGCATCACCAAGGACATTGACACAATGGTGCAGGCACCGGGGAGCCACGAGGGCAGGCAGAGCCAGATGATGCAGGGTCAGTCGGGGCTCAAACCAGTTGCCACACCCCCCATCCCAAGGTATCTCCAAATTCGCGGTGATCTGCTGTCTACCATAGCCTCGCTACGATGAGGGTGTAATACTTTCCATCTGGTAAACCAAGGGTACCTTCTTTTTGATGGCATTAGAACATCCACGTAATGCTAGCAGGGCAGTGTAAGTCAGTGTTTCTTCCACTGTGAGGTAGCTGAGTAAATTGTCATTCTGCAGAAGAAAAAGGAGTAAAGTGAGTTCACCTTGAAAATCAAATGTGGCGTTGCTGTCTAATTCACTGTCTGTTTCATAATTCACCGCAGGTGTATTTTCCCTTTCCTTGAGGAATGATTCCTGTTTGTGTGTGTATATGTGTGCAGGTGGGGTGGGCGGTACAGTAGAGGGACTGAGTGATGGCTGGAGGAGGGTGATGGGATAGTGCACATGTGGCAGCACTCATTCTAATATCTTGCCCAAGAATTGCGAGCCCCGATGTTATGTGCTGATTTAGAGTTTGGGCACCAATAAGCTCTTCAACTTCAAAATATCACAATAGCCCAAGTCTCATCAGACTTCCACACATATACATTCTCTATTATGAGTTGCTGGACAATAAACTGCAACAGCTAATGATTAATTTTTCTGCTTTATTGCAAATTGCCACAAATGCTGGTGAATCCTATATTTTGCTCTGAATGTGATCAACTGATTCAACATCGCAGGTATCTGCATTATGTTTTTCGCACTTTGTGGCATGAGTCCCATTCTTGCCCACTTTTTAAATGTGTCATGACACCAGCATTCCAGAACAGTTCAACATTTTTTCAGGAATATGAGAAGACTACATCAATGCCACTTTTGAAATAATCTTTTTAAAAGCTGGCTGACGGAAGGTGGTTTCTTTATTTTGCACTTGAGTCCACTGACATAGACTGGTTGAGTCAAATGACCCGTTTCTGTGCCATAAATCCTATGTAGCCCTATGTAAATTGAAAACAAAATCAGTTCTATACTTGAAAATATTTGCAGTGTTGCAAATTTTCAGTGTTCAGAAGAATGCATATTGTTACAAGTTACAGTTTAAGTGAATTACTGCACTATTATTACCTGTAGGACATATGAAAAGCAGTCATGAAATTCTTCCTTTTTAAGTTTGCACCCATTCACATATATATCACCCAGTAGGTTTGTTTGCTTACATAATCTTCCTGCAATTGCATCCAGCAAAGTGGTTTTTCCGGATCCTAAAACATAATATCATAATCGTGGCGTTACAACATTAGAACAAAACATCATTTTTTTATGTATACAGTATAAACAGTGAAATAATTAAAACCTTTATGCACCTTACATTAGGTTGTCCAAGCTCTGATTACGGTAGACATGCCCGATGGCTACCAGACCAGGAACGTTCAGCTTAACTGCACAATCTACGCTGCGTTAGCTGATCTCAGCTATGTGGCAATTGATTATTTTAAATGTTACAGATTAGCGCTGAAAGTAACTCACACTTGGTCTAGAAGAATACTGTATGATGGAGAAGACCTACTGGAAATAAAACTCACTGCCCTCCATGGGAGATTGAAATTATGGATGACAACATTGGGTTAATTAGTAATATGTTGTGAATTAAATTTACCCATAAGAGGTCAACTCGTAGCAAAGTACCAGCTATCTGAGACATTGAGGGGGAGTTTTGGCTTGGCAACGCATTAATAACGGGAGAACCTTGTGGCATGTTGGGAAGTAGAGGTTTCTGCAGCGCATTTGTCTTTGGCTTTTGAACCCAGCCATGGCATTAGCCAACTGCCCAACTAATGACAGTGAGCGGGCATAATGGTGACCCGCATCTGTCTATTCAGAACAACAATTTAAAGGGACACTACCAAGGAAATAAATTGGAAATAAAAAGCAAATTTAAACATAAATCTGAAGAACAAAACAAACTATTTGCATTAATTACCAGAATTTCCTAAAATTCCCATGAGTTGTCCACTTTCCACATAAAACGAGACATCTTTCAGGATATGCCTTGTCCATTTTTTATTGTACGATTGAACATCCCACCAAGGCCCAACTCTCTCACTGAAAGAACATAATTTTAAACATAAAGTAGTGAACGATGAGGGGGATCACAAAGCTGTTAAAATTTTCCAATCTCACCATTTGCATTATTTTTGAATATGTTTGCATATTTCCCCCCACTAAAAGAAGATAGGAATTTGAGTGAGGGGCTAATTATAGATGCAGTTTCAATCATTAGTGGTCCCTGATTGTGTGTTTTGCTCAATTACGTTTTTTTAGAATAGAACAGTACAGCACAGAACAGGCCCTTCGGCCCTCGATGTTGTGCCGAGCAATGATCGCCCTACTCAAGCCAACGTATCCACCCTATATCAGTAAACCCCCCCCCCCCCCCCCACCCACCCCATTAACCTTATTTTTTAGGACACTGCAGGCAATTTAGCATGGCCAATCCACCTAACCCGCACATCTTTGGACTGTGGGAGGAAACCGGAGCACCCGGAGGAAACCCACGCACACAAGGGGAGGACGTGCAGACTCCGCACAGACAGTGACCCAGCCGGGAACTGAACCTGGGACCCTGGAGCTGTGAAGCATTTATGCTAACCACCATGCTACCGTGCTGCCCTTATTTCCCCTCTTTTAAAAAACAATATTTTATGAAGGCATATATAGTTTTAACAATTTTCAAGAGGAAAAACGATGCTCAATTACTTATTGATCACCATATTTTGTCAATTTTGTGCTCATTAACATGAGGAATTTAGGACTGGAGAGTGGGTGTGTTGACCTGAAGCACCCAGTTCTGGCATTCCAAGGCAAGGACACAAATTTAGCTACAAGGTAAAGCACCCTCTTCTACACTCTGACCTCAAATTGCACCAATGGGAGACTTTTCCATTTCCCATCATTCACTCTAAGTAAAATTGCCAATTTAGTACCGAATTTAGTCCCATAACCAAAAGGAACTGGATAAATTAATGAGGACTTAAAATGAACCCAATATCCACTTATTTATTTCCAAAATATGTGATAAAATTTGCAGAACATTTTGATGGAATTGTCCAGCATGGAATCATTGACAGCTTTTGCAGTAAACATTCATGCTATTTCTCTACCACCTACATTTTCTCATGGCAATTCACTGCTGACGACAAATTAAGACATCCAGTGGTTAACTGTGTAAACCTATGCTAATTCTACAGCCCAAAGTTTGTAGTCAGTGTTGAAGGAATGACACTCAAGTGTTCATCGTGCTGACAGCTGCCCAGAGACCTTTCCCAGACTTGCTGTCATTGGGCATCTAATCCAGTGGTACAACCACAAAGTGGGATCTGTGGTAAGTGAGCTCAGGGCAAGCAATGGCATGGTTCTTCAACCTAGAAGATTTAAGAATCCTCACCGAGACTTGCAGAGTCTTTCAGGGCTGGAAAGGGTGTTTGGAAGTAATTATAACTTATTACGTCCCAGCCCCAACTTTTTTATTACGTCCCAGCCCCAACTTTTTCTTCTTTATTTAGTGGGAATCCACTGGGTAACTACATGCCGGTACATGGATTTTAATACCAGGTCTATTGGTGAGATACACGTTTAGCACAGCCTGTGGGGAAACAGGGCGACAGCAAATTCTGGATTTCCACATTTAACTGCCTACGTGCAGACTTTCGAACCTGCTGTCATCTTACTTCATATTAATGGCGAGCACTTAGCCTCGCCATTATTCTCAAAGTATTATCTGGATCATCACCAAAATAACCAGAAGTGAAAAATAGTCGATGTTAACAAGTGTGATTTCGTTTTCATTGTCAACAAAGTAGGGAGGGAAATCTGTCCCTTCGGGACACTCTCAGGAACCTGGATTTAAAACTTCAGGTGAAGCTTCAAATCCCCCAAGAAATCAAAAACCATTGGCTGATGTCCCAATAGGCACAACAGTACCCATCATCAATAAGAAGGTACAAAAGTATGAAATAATGGGCAGATGTTATAGATGCCTCCATGCTAATTCAGAATTTTTACTGGGTGGCGAAAACTATGTAGCAACAAGTTACTTCAATACAATATTGGAAAGACTGGCACTTTCACCTTTAGCCCTTGCAATAAACTCTGCTTCGTTTCTGTAGATCCATTCCCTTCTCCCCCATCACTATTTCAAGATAAACTATTTGTAACCTCAACATCCTACTCAACCCTAAGTAGAGTTTCTGAACTCATATCCATTGCATCAGAGACCATTTACTTCCACCTCTGCAATAACGCCTAACTCAACCCCTATGCCACAGATAACCTGATTCTGCACATCCTTATGTCATCTCCAGTCTTGATTACACCAATGTTCTCAATGGCAATTAATGGCCGAGAAGTGCTAGCCTAGCCAGCAACATCCTGTGAATTAATCAATATAATGGTCTTCTTGTTGGCTTTTCATCCTTCACTCTTTATAACTCCTACTTGGCTAAATTTCAGGTGTACAAATGCTGTCCTATACTAAGTCCTGCTTACCAATCTTTGTTGACCTACGTTAGTTAGTTCTTGCTGCAATCACATCTAGTGCTAAACAAAGTGAACATCCATTCCTCGGACTCTAGCCTTTTGTACATTTTCCCATTTGTTTCCCCTGTTGCCATTATTGACATAATTTTCAGCTATCTTTGAAATTCAGTCACTAGTCATCTCTTCTTCCTTCTCCTTTAAAACGCTTCTCAAAAACATCTTTATGATGAAGCTTGTTGCCATCTATCCTAATTTCTGGTTTTATATGTTTTTCTAACACCAACTGGAAAGTACCTTTAAATATGGTGTGGCATCAAATACTTGTTCAAATAAGTCCTTTAATGAAACATTCGAAATGGTCCTTTAATCAAATAAAAATACTTTATTAAATGTGATTTGGACAGCCCGACCATTCCAGTTTTTTTTTTTCATTTTTCTAATTAAGGGGTAATCTAACATGCCCAATCCACCTACCCTGCATACCTTTGGGTTGTGGGGGTGAGACGCATGAACTCATGGGGAGAATGTGCAAATTTTACACCGACAGTGACCCGGGGCCAGGATTGAACCCGGGTCCTCAGCACTGTGAGGCAGTAGTGCTAACCACTGCCCAACCATGCTGCCCTTGCCCATTCCAGTTCTGATGAAACATTACACCTGAAATATTAATCCGTTTTTCTCCTTCAGATGCTAACATGCTACAAGTTCAGCATGTTTTATTTCAAAGTCAGGTTTCCAGCATTTGTTCACATTACAACAACTTGAGTAATTCAATGGCTGTGAAGTTCTATTCAGCATCCGGAGAATCCAACGGGCAGGAGATAAATGTGTTCCTTCTATGTGCAATGTGCAGAATTAAACTTTGGGAAATGTCTGTCTTGCTCTTCATTGGCACATCAACATCATTTGGGCACATCCCTCCATATTGTCAGTAACCACCAAGGCAAAATTCCTGCAGGATCTATCCTCAATACAATTACACACTTTTTGGACGTCACCTAATATGTAAAAACAACTCATTACTTCTGAAGCAGCATGTACTTTTTCCTCTCTTTTTGGTGGCATCAAGCAAATAGTGCATTCAGGTATCGGCCCTCACCCCAAATATCCCTATAATTGCAGCCAGCATCCATTATACTTATACAAAAATATAAAAAAGAAAACTGAAAATGCTGCAAATTTGAAATTAAATCAGAAAATGTTGGAAATGGACAGCAAGCAAATCCAAATCTGTATGGAACAGGTGGGTTAACATTCAGAGTACTCCCCTTCTACCACCAGTATTAATAAAGTTATTCACTAGAGGTGAAATGTTTTGTAATGTTCTGAGGTCATGAAGGGCCTCGCTCATTCACACCTAAATGTCAATCTATCTTTCTGATTTTGGAAAATGAACTGCTTATTGGGCTTTATTGAACTTTTAGAGAATAAAGATTATATCCGACACAAATGGCATTATGGACACGTAATTGTCAGTTTATTGTTAACAATGTCATATGATTAAAAACATACTTATTAGAAAACACATTATTTACTAAAACTATTAGCCATTTGTTAACTCGTAATATAAAAAAATGTTAATATACTGTACCCGATTGAGAAGAAAATTATTTATTGGGGAGAGTTTTAAACTTGTGGCGTTCTGTATCTTAATACTTTCTAAATACGAAAGTACATTTACTTTTGGTATTGCTAGTGAGGAAAAAAATCTGTAAAAGTCCCAGGATTTATCAGTCACGTTTTATTTAAATAGAATTCCAATCACCTCGTTTATTTTTTTTAGAAATCTACTCCTCAAATATAATTGCAGCATTAATAGTGTTTGGTTTTCTTTGAAAAGCAGGACTTCACTTTTTGCCATGATTTGGTTTTTGATTTATTTATTGACCTCCATCCCCTGCAAAGTAAAAAGTTAGGAGAAGGGGTTGCGTTTACCTGACGGTGTAGTCGAGGTGATTTACACAGACGGTGCAGGCCGCTTCTGCTCTTCCCGGGGAATCAGCGGGTGCTGCTGTCTGACCGTCACATCTCACGTCGCTGCCCCTGTCGCCAAACTCTTCTCCTGGAGGCACAACGCCACCGCTTGATTCTTCCAAGCAGCTCATGTCACCCCTCACTCCGGCACACATCCGCGTTCACACACACACAAACCCTCACCCTAACAATGTTTACAATAATTAAAGCAACGAAATGTACATTTACATGAAATTAAATGGTCGCAACAACGCATCTCCGACGTCTTCTCCCTTCCCCCCGCCCCCTCACACCCTGTCAGCTCGGCTGTGTCGGGGGTGAATGAACTGCTGATGTTTTAAAGCAACAGGCAACCCTTGGACCGCTGGTTTGAGGCGGTGCTCCATGTAACAGGGGCGGGCTGAGCGGCTCCTTTAAAACCTGCCCCCACCATCCATCTGCAAGGGACAGACTAGACGGCCAGGGCACTTGCTCATCTGCACCTGTGGTCTCCTTCTGAGCCTTGCTGCTGTTGGTCGATTTATTTATTTGTCATACAGTCGCTTCCCTCAGCATGCAGCACATGTCCAGCCAGTCGGGTCGCCGCCACAGCAGCCTGTCCAAAAGTGTGGAGGTGAGTTTTGAGCGCTGGGAGAGAGCGCAGACTGACTGTGAACTCAAGTCACCGCCACACAGGCTGTTGTGACTTTGTGTCTTGCCGTCCTTTTTAACATTGTTTTCCCCCTCTCTTTCCTTTCACATCAGCCGGGCCGGCTCAGCGATCAGCTGTTCTGTACGTTAGAGGAGGAAAGCAGCCTTTACTTCACCTACAGTGGCAAACCCAACATCATCCAAGTGCGAGATCTCAATTATGAGGCGAGTGACAGCTTCTTGTTTGGATCGCTCGGGCGGAGACGGTGGCCCCTCACAATCCAGAGCTGACAAATGCTTGTGCTTATTTTCTGCCCACTGACTATTGGTAACGATGCAACGCGCCTTTTGCTCCCAAATCATTTCAGTTCTGTTAGGACACGAGGACACCAGAAATAGTAGACCATTCGGCCCCTTAAGCCCGGTCCTGGTCAAGGCTTATCTCAATGCGGGCTTAACTTTCACTCGTCCTCCACAACCCTGGACTCCACTAATCAAAAATCTGTCTAACTCAGTATATTCACTGGTCCAGCCCCCGCTGCTGTCTGGGCAAGAGAGTTCAAACACCCACAACCCTCTTGAGAGACGAAATTCCTCCTCATTCCGCCTTAAGTGGGATTTTTAAACTGTGTCCTTTAGTTCTAGATTCTCCCAGGAGGTAAAGCATCATAGAGTCACAGGGCGTGATCCAACAGCCACGCTGCGCCCAAAAAGCAGCTCGTCGCTGCGCAGCATGGCCATTGAAAGCCGGGAGACCTTGCTCCAGGGATCTACCTGGCTGTTCTCGCGAGATCCAAGGCAAACTTGCGAGGCCTTGCAATGTGAATCCCGACCAATCCCATTTTAGCAAATCTGTGTATTAGAGCGAGACAGCTAGCCTCACTAATTCCCAAGGTGCTTGAGGCTTTGGGATTCAAACCCTTTGTCTCAGAGACCTTGGGTGAGTGTCGGTACTTGTCCCCACAAATGGTGACAAGACATAATGGCACTTGGGAGGATCTCCCAGGGGATCGGAGGCCCCCACATACAAGTCCTTTGGGCAGGGCAGTGCCACCTGGGTGCCAGTCTTGGCACTTCCAAGGTACCAAGCTGGCAATTTTTGCATGTGCACGATGGGGCTGGGGTTGCCTGCCGTGGGTGTTAGTTGAGGATGTGGACCTTCCCATACTGTGTTCGGGCTGGGGAGGGGAGTCGGGGGCCTCAGAGATCGGGATGCCATTTAAAAATGGTGTCCTGATCTCTTGCTGCAATGCGGAGTTCTGGTGAGCAGAGCTTACCCACTGTACAAAACGCGTTCCCGTTCAGGCCCATTATTCACTGCTAGTGCCAGGAAACACGCGACTTAACACGCGACTCGCTAGGGAATTGTGTTCCCTTTCAGGAGAATCGTGCCCATAGAGTTTTACAGCACAGATAGAGATCGTTCAGCCCATCATGTCATTCTAATCCCATTTTCCAATATTTATATGCTATGGGATTTCAAGTGTCATCTAAATGCGTCTAAAATGTTGTGAGGGTACCTGCCCCTACCACCCTTTCAGACAGTCAGTTCCAGATTCCCACTACCCTCTGGGTGAACAAGAATTTCCTCTAAATCTCCTGCCCCTTATCTTAAATCTAAGCCCTAATTAACCCCTCTACTAAGGGGGAAGTTTCTTCCTATCTACCCTATCTATATCTTATAACTTTGGACACCTTGATGAGATTCCCCCCTCAGCACTCTTTGCTCTATGGAAAAACACCCAGCATAACCAGTCAGCTGAAATACTCCATCCCAGGCAATATCCTGGTGAATCTCCTCTGCACCCTTACCAGTGTAATCTTTCTAGTGTCATCCTTCCTATAGTGTGGTGACCAGAACTGCACATAGAACTCTAGCTGTGGTCTAAGTTAATATACAGCTCCATCATAACCTCCCTACTCTGATATTCTATGCCTTGACTAATAAAGGCAAGTATCCCATGTGCCTTCTTAACCACCTTATCCACCTGTTCTGTTACTTTCGGGGATCTTTGGACATGCACCCCAAGACTCCTCTGGCCCTCTGCACTTCATTGTACATTCCCTTGCCTTGTTAGTCCTCCCAAAATGCAACACCTCACACTTTTCAGGGTTAAATTCCATTGCCACTGTCTGCCCATTAGTCCAACCCATCAACTTCATCCTGTAATCTAAGGCTTTCCTCCTTACTATTTACCACACCACTAATTTTCGTGTAATCTCAGCATCTACCCTATCAAGCCCCCTCAGAATCCATGTTTCAACAATATCATCTTTCATTCTTCTAAACTCCATTGAGAATAGTCCCGGCCTGCTAAACCTTCCATCATAAGACAAACCTCTTCATCCCAGAAATCAGCCTAATGGAACGTCTTTGAACTGCTCCCAATGCAAGAATGTCCCTCCTTAAATACGGTGGCCAAATTTGTATACGGTATTGAAGATGAAGTCTTATCAATAAATACCTCATACCGTTGCAGCAAGATCCCCCCATTTTTATACACTATGACGCTTGCAATAAAGGCCAACATTCCTTTAACTTTCCTACTTACTTTTACCTGCATGCTAACCTTTAGTGATTCATGTGCAAGGAAACCCAGATCCCTCTGTACTGCACCATTCCGTAGTCTCTCAACATTTAAATATTCTACTTTTCTATTCTTTCTGTCAAAATGGACAATGTTAGATTTTTCCCCATTATATTCCATCTGCCCAAATTTTGACTGATGCACTGTTGACAGTACAACTTTGCATCTGATCTTGAATGTGAGTACACCTTTAGCAGTGATCAAATAAAGTGCAGCCCTTTGCAACAACGGGTTATCATGCTGGTTGTTTCTTAACATTTAGTCAGTATTCTGAACCCTTGAGTCTCTGTGCCTACTCCTATGTTACTGGACAGAAAGTGAGGCGATGCAAGAGCCAACAGCACAACTAAGGTCTCCAGCTCTCCATTGGAGAATGCAGGTTACCAGTCTGGAGCATATCTGCTTCTAATTTATTGATCAACTCCAAAGCCCCAAAATGTTTCAAGTGGGATGCTCAGTCAGACATTCCTGTTTTCCCATTTTAAAAAAGTAGATATGAATAATTGTTGGTGGGATATTGGACAAAAACGTCAATGGATCAATCTAGGCTTAGTTATCTTGCAGCGTTCCCACCCAGAAAAATAGGAAAGGTGGTTGGCGGAGATTGATGGGAGAAGCTACTTGACTTGACAAAGATTTTATGGAATATCATTAATAAGACCATAGGATGTAGGAGCAGAAGTAGGCCATTCGACCCATCCAGAGTGCACAATAAGGAACTGATGCAGTGTCCTGTAGCATTTTTCTTGATTTACCCCAGGCCAGAGCGGAGGCTTGTGAACATAATAAAGAGATATTTTTTGAGCAGTGAGAGATATGCCTGCCTGAAAGCACAGTGCAGTTTCTATTAGTGGGTATCAGTGCCAGGAGCCCCTGTTGCCATGAATTCAGATTTCACTGATGCCTACTGCAAAGTTATGACTGATTACACTTCAAAAGTACTTCATTATCTTTAAAGCTTCTTGAGACATACTGTGTAAAGATAGTATATAAATGTCAGTTTTCACTTTCATTTTATTGTACTGCCTGATTACATAAAACTGCATCAAGTAAGCGACAACTGGAAGATAACCCCAGACAATTGCCCTTTGAGCGGTGTGAGCAAAGAACAGTGGACACGTGTGAGGTTTTGAAATCAGTCTGGTTTGTCTATAAACACTTTGCAATGCGGTGCACTATGACCTTTTTCATTTTGATGACGATTTTCTTCATCATGTACTTGAAAACATGTTAGTGCAAATTGCACCCCACGCCCCCAAACACCCCCCCCCCCAAGAAACGCCTTGAGCAAAAAGATTGGCAGGCATTGAAACAAGAACAGGAATCGTGGCAAAACATTCATCTTTACTACCTGCACCCGGCCCGCCAGTGACAGAGGGAAATTGTCCCACCTGAACAAGTCAGCCTTCACCCTCCCCAACAAGCTAGTAAAATTAAACTTCCGAAGCCCTACCCACTCCCCGGGCCACCTGTACCCACCCCTAAATACCTAAAATGAAACGGCGCTGGGCAAAATGGCAGTCCCCATCCCATCCCACCCTCACCCCCCCCACGACTGCTCCCACTCCCAGAGGGGAGACCACAAAACATTCCGTTTTCCCGAAATTCATTTTGGACCCTGCTCCAGATGAATCTTGACAAAAACCTTTGCATCTCTCTCCAAACCATCTTTGCAAAGGCACATTCCAAAAGGGGGCGGACACCCGTCTCATTCCCAACCGTGAGGTGGAGGAGGTGAGTTTCTGGGCATGTGGGAAGCAACAGACAGGAATTAATAATAATAATAACATGCCTTTCTCATCACCACCAAGCTTGTTTGAAATTTCTGGTGATGAGACATTCTGCAAAATAACTTTGAATGTTTACTGAGGGAGCCATCCAACAGGATCTATGATCTCCATTTCCCATGAGGCCTCGAAGATGTTATGTGCAGACCATTGCCTGTTGGGCTTGTGGTCAAAGATTTTTTTCTTTATTTTTTAATTTCTTTGTTTAAGATTGCTTTCTGCATAAAGCTTTCCATGGGTGACAGGTGGTATAGCACGGTCTAACTGTTTGGAGCATTCTGCAGCAATGTAGCCAGACCATCGTCTGCAACACCAAGGACAGTTAGAATTTTAGCATGTAGTGACACTCGATGTACACGCTGCTTGGTACAGCTGCACATAAAGGTGGCACTCCAGATAAAGTGGAAGATGGCTCCTGTGATTGCCATGGTGCAGGAATGAGGGAATGGGCCAGACCTCCGTCACATACAGCAACACCTGGAGCGCCTCACCTGATGAGCCGGTTCGTACCTGCAATGGGGAGGGAGCGTAGTTCTCACCTGTTCCATTTTTGTTTTACCTTAGCTAGTCACTACTTCCAGTTTTTAGCACAACTGGTAAAGGTTGGGAAGGGCAAAAGAGATGTTGAAGAGCTGCGTGCAACTTCAGCACCACAAGTTCTCAACCCCTGTCCTAGCCAAAGCCAATACAGTCAGATTCAGTATCAAACACATGCACTTTTCAAAAAGGGTAAAATGACAGTGATCAGGAGAACGGTTGCCCAATCATTTTTCTCTTCCCTAATCATGGACAGTGAAGCCAAAAGGAGCGATAGCCCATTGCACCACCCAAGATCAGACAGCTCAGCACATTCCCCTAGTCCACCTGACCCTAGTGTCACACCGTGCAGTATACTTACCCACTGAGCCACTGGGAGTTTGATGCACTTTTAAACAAAAATAAAGTGCTGTCTGAGCAATTATTAACTTCAATGAAATAAGGTGTTTTAAAACTTCTCTTGGCAAGTTTGACGTGTGTTTCTTGCCTACAACATGCAGGTCAATTATGCAGCACAGATCCCTTGGTATGAGAAGCTGGCAGAATTACAAATGCCTTGGCAATGGAATTCAAATCCAAATGGACAGATAATGGCTCTGAAGAATATGAATCTGAAAGTCAGAAGTGGGCAGATGTTGGCTGTTATAGGGAGTTCTGGTAAGTCATGCAAATTGGTGTTTACTTAATGGGATAAATGGTCTGATTGTTCACTGTTACAGTTGTTTGGTAATACAGAACTTGAGTATTGCTGAAAAAATACTTTTTTGTGATTGAAGCTTTTCGTCTGGCACTCATCAGGATAATTTGTAAAAAATACCAAACGTAAAGGGAACAACAATTTATGAGAAGAGAGTGCTGATTGGTTGAGAACTGGGCTCTGATTGGTAGAGGCGTTGGCAGGGAAAATGTAGAAGTTGAGGGTTGATGGTGACTGACAGTTAACTGCCAAGCATTTTTTGAAATGTAAACCAAGCAGCTTGACTCTGATTCGTCAAATCAAATCATTGCCCTGAGGAATGACCCAGTGATTAGACGTCACTTATTTTGTTATGCTGAAATGGATGCAATGTGTATACATGTTCTTTCTGTCTGAAAATAACTTTCTCTCGACTGCCTCCAATCCCAGTATATCTTTCCCTAGATAAGGGAACCAAAACTGCTCACAGTATTCCAGGTGCGGTCTAACTGGTGCCTTGTACAGGTTTTAGCACAACTTCTCTATTTTTATACTTCCTTCCCTTTGAAATAAAGGCCAACAATCCATTTGCCTTCCCAGTTACCTACTGACCCGGGTACGATTCCCGGCTCGGGTCACTGTCTCGCAGAGTCTGCACATTCTCCCTGTGTCTTCGTGGGTTTCCTCCGGGTGCTATGGTTTCCTCCCACAATGTCCAGAAAGACCTGCTTGTTTGATGATTTGGACATTTTGAATTCTCCCTCCATGTACCCGAACAGGCGCCGGAATGTGACGACTAGGGGATTTTCACAGTAACTTCATTGCAGTGTTAATGTTAGGCTACATGTGACACTAAAGATTATTTTCTGCAGTCTTTCTCCATTTAAATAATATTTTTTCTTCTTACTTTTATTCTTCCTACCAAAGTGCATAGCTTCATATTTTCCTACATTATATTCCATCTTCCCAGTTTTTGCCCACCCACCTAACCTGTCTGTAGATTCTTTGAGTTATCCTCATCTTTTGCCTTCCCACCTATGTGTGTGTGATCCAAAACTTGTCGATAGTGCATTTCACTTCTTTTGTACAGATGATTAATTAATTGTGGCCCCAGCATGGATCCCTGTCACACTCCACTAGTTACAGGCTGCCATCTGAAAATGCTCCTCTTCTCCAAACTCTCTGTCTTCTATCAATTAGCCAATCCTTTATCCAATTTAGTATACTATCCAAAAATGTTCAACATATGTTGGCCACTCAAAGGAAAACATGCTGTCTTTGCAGAAACCTGTTTTATTGTGATAGAACAGGCCTTAGAAGTAGGTCATAAACAGTTGTCAAGGTATATTATTTTTCTTAATTTGTGGAAAACAGGGTGTGGAAAGACATCTTTACTTGACATAATCACCTGCAGAGATGAAGGAGGGAAAGTCAAATCTGGCAAAATCTTGATCAATGAAACACCAGTCAACAGGCAGCTGGTCAAAAAGTGTATTGCACACGTACGACAGGACGATCGATTGTTACCCAACCTCACTGTAAGAGAAACATTAACATTTGTGGCAAAGTTGCGTCTTCCACAAAGCTTCTCAGAAGAACAAAGAAACAAAAGGGTAAGAAACATGAAGGCTTACAGCAATGAAGGAGGACATTGATCCATCATGTGATTGTCAGCTTTTTGCTAGAACAATCTAAAACCTGTTATGAACAGGAGTTGGAATCACAATAGCACTAATTTCTTTCCTCACCACATATCCATAAACAGAAAGTTATTTTGATTTGTTTCCCTCTTTATAAACAGTGGCATATTTCTCAACCCCTCAGTTTTGGTGTGATCCAATTCTCTACTAATAACCCCATAGTAACCTCGAGATAGAATGAACTCAAAGGGTTAGTTTATTTGCACACACTCAAAACACAAAAAGAAGGGTTGCAGTATCACCCCCTCGCATTCATACAATGAAAAGTAGGGATAGAGAGAAAAGGGTTTACAGTACAGAGACCACAGAGAAAATTGTTTCATGTGGGTTGCAGAGTCCAATGAAGTATTCCTTTACGGAGGTTGGCAGGTTGAAAATCGATACTGTATCATTCACTTTTCCGGTTGTGCTGACTTTGTACAAAGAGATAGACATACAAAAATTAATCTGTTTTGTAGGTGATGGTACAGGATTTCCAGGAGACGTGTAGATGGGGGTTAGGTGTTCCACCTGGGCAGAGCACTTTTTTTATGAGGCTGCTACTCAGATGTTAAAGTGAAGACCAGGTTATTCAGCTCAGCAAGGCACTATTAACTAGTTCAACAAGCCAAAGGCTTATGTCACATGACCTCCACCTCTCCATTCAGTCAGCAACAAAGGATGTGTATCCATTGTTTAGAATGTGGCTGGGTTTCTAGGATTGCTTAAGTCTTAGCTATTATGAATTGAAAGAAATGTTGCAGTGCCTACTGGCTTAGCAGAGCATCAGTCTCCTTCTGGCCAGCCGAGGTTATTAAATGCAGATGGCCTTTGAATTTGGGCTGTGCAGTCCTCAGTGGGTCCTCAAAGATAACGAGGTGTGAGCGTCCCTGAAATTACAGTGTGGCTTCTTTTGTTTAGGGGTCACAGACAGACACAGATTCAGCCATTTTAAGGATCTTGGTTGTTTTGAAAATTTACGGAATAGCAATGAGGATATTTATAAAAATATACAGGGTGAGGTCTTAGTCCCTCATAAACCAAACTCACTGCCTTCCCTTGTCTCCTCTCGCAGACATTGTTTTCTAACTACAGTCCCTCAATGCCGCACTGTGTAAATGCAATGCCTGGTGTGGCACTGAGGGTTTCACAGTGTAGGAGAGTTTCCACCATCTGTCCAGTGTCAATTCATTTCTATCTTGGACAAGAAGGAACATTATTCGGTGACCTTGTCTAGGGAGGGTAAAATTTCAAATGGGATTCCTGCTGTTGATTACTATAGTGCTGTGGGAAAAGTCCATTTTCAAGGATACCAGGCTACACCAGAACCTGTCTGTGATTCTCACCAAAGTCAAAATAAAAGCCAACAGTTACTCTTTAGAGCTCAAACATGGTCACCTGGGTGGGTTATGAGAGGAGTCACAGATATGTCCATAGTGAGTAAGGACAACCAGTTCCTTCACGATAAACGATTGAAAAACTTGCGGCATTTTTACAACAGTCCAGCAAGCTCACTTTTACTGATATTGGCTTTTCACTATCAGAGTACTTTGAACATAATTCAAAATCTCAAACTGCCATTCAGGGATTTGGGCTCATGCTGTCTGGATTTTTAGTTCAGTTAACGTATTATATTACCATTAGGCTCATTTAAATATGCGTTTGTGGGATTCCCCGGTGCCCGGGCCTAAGGAACCCACTTGGGAGACCTCGCCAGCCCGCTGTTTTGTACTGGTTTTCACAAACGTGGACTAGTCGTAATTGCACCTGTGTGGGTCTCGCAAACCATTAGAGACCCCTGGGTGGTCGGGGACAGGGCAGGGTGGCAGTCCAGCACTCCTTCAAAAACCTTGGCACCTTCGCACTGCCAGCCGGGCACTCTTACATCCTGGATGTGCCAGCCTGGGGTGCCCAGGTAGCACTGCCAGGCTGGAAGGAGCACTGTCAGGGTGCCAGGATAGCAGTGCCAAGGTGTGCAGGTGACAAGTTGGCACTGCCAGGGATTGGGCCTGGCAAGGTCTTACCAGTTGGTGGGGGGGGTGAGTGGGTGTTCCTGGGAGCTTCCCCGAAGTTGTATGGGGGGGGGCGCTAAAAGTGGGCAGGGCGGGTGGGGTGGGGCATCAGGGCAGCCAGACAAAATGGTACCCGGGTTTGCGGGGAGCTTTTTCCTGCTGGCGAGAAAAACCCCCGACAGCCACAAAAAAGGCAAAGTGCCGTTGAATAGCTAGATATTTCTCGGCATTGCAGCCACCAAGAAACACCCTGCTAAACATCCGGCTTGGGTCACTGTCTGTGTGGAGTCTGCACATCCTCCCCGTGTGTGCGTGGGTTTCCTCCGGGTGCTCCAGTTTCCTCCCACAGTCCAAAGATGTGCAGGTTGGGTGGATTGGCCATGATAAACTGCCCTTAGATTATCATAGAATTTTGGACACTATGATTAAACCAGGACAAAAGTTCGGCACAACACCGTGGGCCAAAGGGCCTGTTCTGTGCTGTATTTCTCTGTTCTATGTTCTCTATGTAAACATGCTCAACCGGATATAGATTGTTTCCGGTTAAATCGTGCTCAAGATTATCATCCCATCTTTCTGGGTTGGATTTTCAGATCAATTTCCTCTCATCTGGAAATACGAACCAAGTTCCAAATAAGTTGTTTTCTTAAATTGAACATAAAAAACTGCTGTTTAATACAATATTTGTTTTGACTTCAAAATTGAATTAAGGCAGCACGGTAGCACAGTAGTTAGCACATTTGCTTCAAAGTTCCAGGGTTCCAGGTTCAATTGCCGGCTTGGATCACGTCACTGTCTGTGCAGAGTCTGCACGTTCTCCCCGTGTCTGTGTGGGTTTTCTCCAGGTGCTCTGATTTCCTCCCACAGTCCAAAGATGTACAGGTTAGCTAGATTGGCCAATTGCCCTTAGTGTCCAAAAAGGTTACTTGGGGTTACTGGGTTATTGGAAAGGGTGGAGCTGTGGGCTTAATAAGGGTGGCCTTTCCAAGGGCTGGTGTAGACCCGATGGGCCAAATGGCCTCCTTCTGCACTGTAAATTCTATGATTTTTATAAGGGAGAAACAAATAATCAACATATAGGGCGGGATTCTCCGGGTGCATTCGCCCGGCAACCGGAGAATCCCGCCCGCATTCAATAGAGCTCTCCATTGTCTGCCTCTTGCCCGTGGCATTCTTGCGGTGGGGGAGGCCTGAGCATCCAGCCTGTATAGTTTCAGATTTGATTCATAATCTTTTTCAGATAGAGGATGTTATAGCTGAGCTCCGGCTAAGACAATGTGCTAACACTAGAGTTGGGAATTACTTTACACGGGGAGTGTCTGGAGGTGAGAGGCGACGGGTGAGCATTGGAGTACAGCTTCTTTGGAATCCAGGTAAACAGCAATTATTAATCCCTCTGTTAAATGTTATGCGGTTCTCTAAAGTGCTGCAAGCACCTGAAGTCATTTACTACCATACCAATTGTCATTATTCACGAGTGAACTTAGATAGTGAATGTTGGCATGCTGCTCACTCACCTTGGGTCGCAATCATGTGGCTAACTTTACCTTTCTCACTCAAGCGACAGAGCCAACTCCCTTCACAATTCTTTCTGCTTTCTCGGGTTTTTCAATCCACCTAAAAAACCTGTTTTAGTGTGCCACAAATCTTGCCAAAACCTAAGTGGGTCACATCCAGAGAAATTCCTTTGCAAACAAGATGCATAATTTCCTCAATGAGCTCCGAAAGGTTTCCTCAGAGATTAATGGTATCTTCCACTTACAAAAACTATACCTATTTAGCTGTTTCATCGTTTCCCTTTTCAGAATGCCTGCTAATATTCTACACAAATTGCTGCTGGGGTGATGAGCCATCAATTGAACGCGAGACGAGTTGCTGTACAAAAGTTAGGCTTTAATAAGCTAGAACTTAGCCCTGCGGTCGACTACAATAAATGGACGATCGCCGGGCGTTCTGACTATTTATACCTCGGTATGGAGGCGTGGTTAACTCAGACTCTCGGCCAATCGGAGAGCTGTCACATGACTGGTCTCAACCAATCGGTCGAGAGGCACATGACCGACCAGGGCCAATGGTAAGCCGGTGTTCTGCACCAATGGCAGACAGCTATGCAAATTATACCACCACATGGGGGTAATCTTGTGATATTAGTGAGGGGTGGGCGAGTTACACTTAATTGTGCGGGGGGGGGGCACAAGATGCATCTTTTCTGCAGGCTCTGACACCACTCACTTTATAACCCGTCTTTTATCCTGTTTGCCTGGCACATGCTCACCTAATCCGCGAGTTAATTCTCGGTAGTGTGTCCCTGCAAGACTCTTGGATCAGTATTGGAGAGAAAATGCAGAAGAACTTGAAGAAATCCAGCAATAAAAGGGTGTAGTCAGATTCGGCGGGGGTAGAGCTGCCTTTTCAATATGGCGGGTTAAGAGGTCTCTCAACCAGGTGCTCTCTGAGGCGCTGAGAATGATGACGGCAAACAGATCACTGACCCACGCATGTGGCTAACAATGCCCTCTCTGTGTCTCCTCGGGTAAAACTCTCCCACAAGTCATCAGGAGAGAGTCTAGACTGGCGGTGGTGTGCCAGACATCAGAATACACAGCACCTTTGCGGAGCGTGCCCTGGAGATGGCCGATGTGGACAGGGCAGTCACCAATATGGAAGCTGGCGGACGCCGCAGAGGTGAGGGACCACTGGGCCCCACCTGGGGGACCTAAGAAACATGAGTTGTTATCACCTTACTGACTGATCCATCCCTCCCACTGACCACACTTCCATTCTCCCGCAGGTCCTCCAGCTGGCCATCCAGTGTGGCCCCCTTCTAGTCTCCCATGGGACCACCTCGAGGAGAGCTCCAAGGACGCCACCATAATAGCCATGTCACAACTGTCATCCCCACCCTCCACCAGCGCAGGTACATGCACTTCAGTGGGAAATGGTAGTGGTCAGGCCTCTGGGGCACAATCTGGTGAACACCACACTGCTGCTGATGTACATCAGGCAACATAGCAGTCGGAGGTCTGCTGGATCCCAGACCCAGCTGGGTCCCAGCCTGATGCTGAGCCTGTGGAAGAGCTCATCCCGGAGCTGATGAAGATGTTCGTGTGTGGCCGGGGCATTCTGAGGGAGATGTCAGCAACATTCTAGCTGATCCATAGTCGATTGGAGGAGTCCCAGAGGCTACGGGTACTGGAGATGGTGTTACCAATGCGTGGCACTGAGGCCAGGGTGGCGACCGCAGTGGAGAGTCTGGTGCACGGCGTCAGCACCATGAGTGAAGGTGTCCAAGGCATTGTGCAGCCCCCCCCCCCCCCCACCTCGTCAGTGAACCTCTGACGGTGCCGACACAATCCCTGCACCCTGGAGTGATGTGGCATATACCTTGGGAGGGTGGGAAATGGGACTGGGGAGTGGCGGACCAGGCCACGTCCTGTTAATCAGACTCCCTGGACCTCCGGGCTTCCCGGTCCTTTGCTGCTGCTGCCTGTCCTGCAGCCTCCGGCTGGTCCTCGGGTTCCTTCCTGGCCTCGCCCTCTAGCCCCTGCAGGCCCTCCTCCTGCTCCTTGGTAGCCACATGCTCCTTATCACCAACATCTAGCTCGTCTCCCCGCTGCTGTGCGAGGTTGTGCAGGGCACAGCAGACCACCACAAAGCGAGCGGCCCTCCGGGCAGTGTGCTGGAATGCAACACTGGAGGGGTCAAGGCATTGAAACTACATCTTGAGGAATCTGATGCTCAGTCACAGCCCGGGTGGCCACATGGGCCTCGGTCTCCGGCCTCCATACTGGCATCATTAGACAGGTCCTCAGCGGATACTCCATATTCCCCGCGAGCCAGCCGCCCATCCTAGGGTTCTCCTCGAGTAGGCAGCGGATGACCGACTGCCCCAATATGTAGCTGCCGGGGACACTCCCCCGGGCAGCAGGCACATACGTGTTTTATCTTCATCATCTGGCGGTCACACATGAGCTGGATGTTGAGGGAGCGGAACCCCCTTCTGTTAACGTAGGGCAGTTCTAGATGGCCCGGTGAGCATCTATTACCCCCCTGGACCTGGGGCATTCTGGCGATGACAGAGAAACCTGCTGACGGGACATCTTGATGGGTTTGGTCCATGTCAAAGATGATGTAGTTCTCCGCCCGGGCAACCAGGGCATCCATGACCTGTCGGATGCACCTGTGGGCTGTGGCCAGTGAGATCCTTGGAATGATCCTGAAGCGTAAACGTTCAGAGCTGCAGTGACCTTGACGGCCACCGGGTGCGGGTGTCCTCCGCCTCCACTGATGCTGCACTGTTTCCTTGTTGAGACGGGGCCTCCTGCGGCATGCATTGTCCACCATCTGTTCAAAGGACCAGTGACGCCTGTACATCCTGGGCCGTTGCGGCACTCCCCCTCTGGGTCCCTCCCTGGCTTGATAGGCTGCCGGGTCCTCGGGGTGTGGGGCGGTACTGCAAGCAGTTGTCCCCCCCCCCCACCGCTCCTCCCGACTCCCCACCCTCCCATGGCGGCCCACCTCTGCGAAGGGTACCCCCTCCTCCCCAGCCAAGGATCTCCCACATCCCACTGAAGACTGGGCTGGCAAGCACAGCGCCCCCTGGGCTCTTTGCCTATGAGCAAAGATGGCTATTCACCTCCTCGGCTCCCCACAGAAGCCCTTCCACCAGGTTCACGTTTTTCAAAAGGAACACTAATCGGCGCCAGTGTGAGCACTTGCTGGGCTGGCCGCTGAGTGACGGGAGGCCATTGGATACTAGGTGGCTCCTGTTAATTGTATGGAAATAGGGCTTAAGTGGTGATAACTGGTTTCTCGCCACGCTATGGCTATATCTCTTTCGTTTATGGGAGCAGGCTGGTTGCATCACAAACTGTTTGGTGCCTGGCGGGGTCCTCGTTTTTAGCCTCTCCCGCTATTCACTAGCCTCGTTTCGCTTGATGACAGGTTAATGGGGCCAGAGAATCGCACCCTATATTCTCCCGCCGGAGGAGAACTGCACCCGTTTTTACTATTCCCCTGGGAGCACAAATCATGAAGCAATTCCATATCCCTTGCCATACAAATTTATGTAAAATGATCTCATATTTGCAATGATTCTTGTTATGTACTGTACCTATACTGCACTGAAATTTTTTTTGGTGCGTTATTTGTAAACAATGGAAAAATCGAATAAAAAGATATATATATTTTTAAAAATTCATCTTCCCCATGGGGGGATGAAATGACAAACTACGTTTATTTAGAGCAGTAGCTCTAACAATCCAGGTGGAGGGGGGGGGGGGGGTGCAGGAGCTCAAATTATTCAGGTGGAGGGAGGGGTGGGGGCAGCAACTCTAATGATCCAGGTGGAGGGGGGGTGGGGGGGGGCAGCAGCTCTAATGATCCAGGTGGAGGGGGGTGGGGGCAGGAGCTCTAATTATTCAGGTGGAGGGAGGGGTAGGGTGGGGGAAGCAGCTATAATGATCCAGGTGGAGGGAGAGATGGGGTGGGGGGAAGCAGCTGGAATGATCTAGGTGGAGGGAGGGGTGGGGTGGGGGAAGCAGCTGTAATTATCCAGGTGGAGGGAGGGGTGGGGTGGGGGGAAGCAGCTGTAATGATCCAGGTGGAGGGAGGGGTGGGGTGGGGGAAGCAGCTGTAATGATCCAGGTGGAGGGAGGGGTGGGGTGGGGGAAGCAGCTGTAATGATCCAGGTGGAGGGAGGGGTGGGGTGGGGGAAGCAGCTGTAATGATCCAGGTGGCTCCAGGTGTCCCGGTATGGCAGGTGAAGAGGGACATCCCTAAATGAATAAAGATACAGCGGTAGGCAGACTATTGCAAAAGTTTTAGTTCAAAGAAGAAGCTAAGTGACTCCCAACTAAGTAAACTTTGCTTTACTAACCTGTCACAATTGGCCAATATAAGCTAATGAAATGAAGGAAATGTTTTTGGTTCCAGGTATTTTAATATTAGATGAACCCACCTCTGGACTTGACAGTTTTACAGCACACAATTTGGTGATGACTCTCTCAAGACTTGCAAGAGGAAATCGATTGATCCTAATGTCAATCCATCAGCCACGGTCAGATATATTCCATTTGTTTGATCTGGTTGTCCTGCTTTCTTCCGGAGTTACAACGTACTGTGGAACGGCTAAGGATATGATTCCATATTTTACTTCACTGGGATATCCTTGTCCAAAGTATTGCAATCCTTGCGATTTTTATGGTGAGTATTGGACATACTTAGAATGGTTCTCAGCGCTAATGCTGGACATAAGGTTGAGTCACTCTGGTATTGTTGGGATTTGGCTTGATTTGGTTTCAATTGTAGCATTGGCCTTTTATCTGTGATGGAAAATAAGTCTATTGGTGATGTTTAGTATTTCTGAACCATTGGCAGAATTACTCTTAATGACATAGTCTGTAACCATAACATTGCTTGTCCCACAAGAATATGCATTCTGCCAGAGCTTGTGATAGGAATTAAAATAGAAGACACAGAAAAAAAGACATCAGCTCAGTCAACATCTGAAATCGAAAGATGGATATTATCTAAGGGTGTGACGTTTTAATCAGAACTTCAGTATAATTTGCTTCCATTAGTCACCAGTTCTTCGGTATCGCTTAAAGAAATATGTTCTCAAATAAGTCTTAACTACTTGACCAATAATCAGTTATTACGGCAAATTCTTACTTTCCAGAGAAGAAAAAAATGATAGTGTTTTGAGATAAAGGAGTTGATTTTAATTGGAGGGACACAATGGGTGATTGTTGTGCAGTGAACTTGCTACCTGCCTGGCATTGCCAGCTGTGATTTCCTGGAGGTTTTGTCACGTGAATTACCGCACGCTGCAGCCATTAGTTCGGTAGCACATCCATCCTTGTGACGCACTGCCTTCCTCCACCAGCTGGAAAGCACAAAGACTAATTACCTAATTGCAAGATGCATGATTGTCAGTCGAGTAGCCTTTTTTCCCCCAATTTTCAATACTATTATGTATTGTTCAAAGAAAATGACAAACAAAATCCTGTTTAATGTCCCAATGATTTTTCTCAAGGGTGGCACACAGCAGTGTCCTGGAGATTCATCTTCAATTCCATAAGATCATAAGATATAGGAGCAGAATTAGGCCATTCGGCCCATTGAGTCTGTTCCACCATTCGATCATGGCTGATATGTTTCTCGTCCCCATTCTCCTCCCTTCTCCCCATAACCCCTGATCCCCTTATTAATCAAGAACCTATCGATCTCTGTCTTAAAGACACTCAGTGATTTGACCTCCACAGTCTTCTACGGCAATCAGTTCCACCACTCTCTGGCTGAAGAAATTCCTCCTCATCTCTGTTTTAAAGATCGGCCCTTCAGTCTGAGGCTATGCCCTTGGGTTGTAGTCTCTCCTACTAGTGGAAACATCTTCTCTACGTCCAGGCCAGGGCTGGAGGTTTGACAACCCTACACCTGCCCATTGGTACTGCAATAAGGCCGGAGAAAGTTTGACACCAGAACCTCATTTACATACTAATCAAACTTTCTTTTTTTTTAAGTCAGCTCTTCGGTTTGGCCTGGCAGGAATTGGGCTGGCTCCTAGACTATCAGATCTTTAATGGGTGAGGGTGAGGGGCTGCGCTAGCATCAGAGGGCCTTGCACAGAGCAGCAGTGTGCCAGAGTTCTTTTACCACCTTTATGGATCAAGGATAAGCAGGTACCCTCCTCCTGATCTTGCAGAGGCAAATTTCAGCCATTTCCTGAGCATTCGTTAATGGTTTATGTATAGAATGCTGGTTAGGCTGCTCAATGTTGGTGCAAATGGGCACAGGTCGCACTGAGTCCATTTGTTATTCAAAATTACAATTGTGGTTCTACTTGCATTGATTGAGTTGGCATATGGCATATTACAAATGGCTTTCCATCTGAATCAGGCAGAAGCGCCAGCTGCCCACCTCTGTACCTTACCCAAGGTGGCAGAGAACATCTGTAAGAAAACGTGGTATGTGATTTGTGAGCTATTTTCAACTGCTGTTGTCCTATTTACAATGGATGGAAACATTCAAGATTGGCCCCGGGTAGTATACTAAAGGAACATAGGAACAGGAAGAGACTGTTTAGCCCGTTGAGCCTGCTCTGCCATTCAATATGATCATGGATGGATTTATTTATTGTCACGTGTGCTGAGGTACAGTGAAAAGTATATTTCAGTGTGCAGCTCAAACAGATCATTTAGTACATGAAAAGAAAATAAGTAATAGGGCAACACAAGGTACACAATGTAAATGCATAGACACCGACATCGGGTGAAGCATACAGGAGTGTAGTATTAATCAGGTCAGTCCATAAGAGGCTCATTTAGGAGTCTGGTAACAGCGGGGAAGAAGCTGTTTTTGAATCTGTTCGTGCGTGTTCTCAGACTTTTGTATCTCCTGCCCGATGGAAGAAGTTGGAAGAGTGAATAAGCCGGGTGGGAGGAGTCTTTGATTCTGCTGCCTGCTTTCCCCAGACTGCGGGAGGTGTAGATAGAGTCAATGGATGGGAGGCAGGATCGTGTGATGGACTGGGCTATGTTCACGACTCTCTGAAGTTTCTTGCGGTTTTGGGCCGAGCAATTGCTGTACCAGGCTGTGATGCAGCCCGATAGAATGCTTTCTATGGTGCATCTGTAAAAGTTGGTAAGAGTCAGTGTGGACATGCCAAATTTCCTTAGTTTCCTAAGGATGTATAGGCGCTGTTGGGCTTTCTTGATGGTAGCATCGACGTGGGTGGACCAGGACAGATTTTTGGTGAGGCGCACACCTAGGAATTTGAAGCTGTCAACCATCTCCACCCCTTCCCCATTGGAACCAAATTTTGCCACGCAGTCATATACATTTATATTCATGTGTGTATAGGGAGTACAGTAGGGGACCGGTACTGAAGACTATTGTGGAGGAGGTATTGTTGTTTATTCTTACTGATTGTGGTCTATGGGTCAGAAAGTAGAGGATCCAGCTGCAGAGCGAGGAGCCAAATCCTAGGTTTTGGAGCTTTGACATGAGCTTGGCTGGGATTATGGTGTTGAAGGTGGAGCTGTAGTCAATAAATAGAAGTTGGACGTAGGAGTCCTTGTCTAGATGCTCCAGGGATGAGTGTAGGGCCAGGGAGATGGCGTTTGCTGTGGACTGGTTGCGGCGGTATGCGAATTGCAGTCGATCTAGGCATCCTGGGAGTATGGAGTTGATGCGCTTCATGACCAACCTCTCGAAGCACTTCATTATGATCGATGTCCGGGCCAACGGACGGTAGTCATTGAGGCATGTTGCCTGGTTCTTCTTTGGCACCGGTATGATGGTCGACTCCTTGAAGCAGGTGGGGACCTCGGAATGGAGTAGGGACAGGTTGACAATGTCCGCGGACACATCTGCCAGCTGGTCTGCGCAGGCTCTGAGTGCATGACCAGGGACCCCGTCTGGACCCATCGCCTTCAATGGGTTCACTTCCAGGAAGGCCGATCTGACTTCGGAAGCTGTGACGGTGGGTATGGGTGTGTCCGGGGCTGCTGGGTACTCGACAGCGGATTGATGGTTTCCTGCTCGAACCGAGCATAGAATGCATTGAGTTCATCGGGGAGGGGTACGCTGCTGCCAGAGAAACTGCTTAGTTTTGTTTTGTAGCCCATTATGTTGTTTAGGCCTTGTCACAACTGACAAGAGTCTGTAACGCTAGTCTGTGACTCTAGCTTGGCTGATATTGTGTCTGATATTGTGTTATGGCTGATCGGATACTTCAATTCCTTTTACACACACTATCTCCATTACCTTTACATTGTAGTTACTCAGAAATTTATTGATCTCTGCATTAAACACACTCAATGACTGAGCTTCTACAACCCTTGGGGATAGAGAATTCCAAAGATTCACAACCCCCTGTGTAAAGACATTTCTCCTCATGTCGGTCCAAAGTGACATCTCCCTTATTTTGAAATTGTGCCCCCAAGTTCTAGACTCTTCGACCAAGGGAAACATATTTACTGCATCTGCCTTGTGTATTCCTTTAAGTATTTTGTAGACTTCAATGAGATCACCTCTCATTCTTCAAAGCTCTAGAGAATATAGGGGCCTCACGGTAGCATGGTGGTTAGCATCAATGCTTCACAGCTCCAGGGTCCCAGGTTCGATTCCCGGCTGGGTCACTGTCTGTGTGGAGTCTGCACGTCCTTCCCGTGTGTGCGTGGGTTTCCTCCGGGTGCTCCGGTTTCCTCCCACAGTCCAAAGATGTGCGGGTTAGGTGGATTGGCCATGCTAAATTGCCCGTAGTGTAAGTTTAATGGGGGGATTGTTGGGTTACAGGTATACGGGTTACGTGGGTTTAAGTAGGGTGATCATTGCTCGGCACAACATCGAGGGCCGAAGGGCCTGTTCTGTGCTGTACTGTTCTATGTTCTATGTTCTAATACATAATATTGACTGAGACATTAGGTACAATGTGAATGATCAATAAATCAAAAGAATCAGTGCCTGTCACAGATATAAATTGGTGAAATGCAACAATATACTTTGCGCTCAAAATTGTGGTTTTTGTATCTTCACATTCTTCGCTTGGTGAATAGTCTGAAGTAGTGAAAGAAATCATGACCCGATTAATGGTTTGACAAGCTGCAAATGAACACTTCTTCCGTAGCCACAACCATGATTATACTATCTTTGGAGTGTGGTGGGGAGGGGGGTGGGGGTGGTTAAGTCCTATAAGGCAGGAGGGTTTTAATGGGTTCCCACAGCCTATATCTATGACTATGATGGGCTTGGGCATCCACACCCACTGCATGTGATAACTCTTGCCAGTGGCAAACTTACACTTTGTGGGGCCCCTTTCTCATCTTCATTTCTGCCCTCCCTCCGCCATGGTGCCATGTTCTCAATGACATCACACCTCTCCCCCAATGACATCACACCCTTTCTGGCCCCACTGACCCTCCCCACACAAAAGGCACAAGCCAGAAAAATACACAAACTGATCACTTCTTTTTAAAACAAAAACATTTTATTAAGGTATTTGTAATTTTATAATAATAACAATAACTAAAAAGAAAGTGAATCCAAATATAAACGTAGTACGTACATAATTTCCATCCCTAACAAGTCCCTTAACAGAAAACGGCTGAACAACCCCCCCCCCCCCCCCCCCCCCCCCCCCCCCCCGCCCCCCCAATGCTAGCAATATCCGCCTCCAAGTTACCAAGGAGGCAAAGGCAAGACATCAGCCTCTCTCACCCCCTGGACTCCCGGATCTTCCAACACTCCAAAGATCGCCACCTCTGGACTCGGCACCACCCGTGTTGTTAGTAACGTGGACATGACATCTGCAAAGCCCTGTCGGAATCCCCTAAGCTTCGGGCAGGCCCAAAACATATGGACATGATTTGCTGCCCCCCCCCCCCCCCCCCCCCACCCCCCACCCCGCCCCGCACACCTTGCACACCTCTCCTCTATCCCAAAAAATGTGCTCATCCGGGCCATGTCATGTATGCCCAGTGAACTACCTTAAATTGTACCAGGCTGAGCCTGGCACATGATGAGGCTGGGTTAACTCTGCTCAAAGCATCTGCCCACAGACCCGCCTCTATCTCTCCCCCGAGCTCATCTTCCCACTTGCCCTTTAGCTCCTCTATCTGAGTTTCCTCCGGCTCCATAAGCTCTTTGTAGATGTCTGATACCTTCCCCTCTCCCACCCCCGTTCTGGAAACTACCCTGTCCCGTATCCCCTGTGGCGGTAGGAGCGGAAAGGTCGAAATCTGCCTTTGCAAAATATCCTGTACCTGCAGATACCTGAATCTAATTCCTGTTGGCAGTTCAAATTTCTCTTTTAAATCCTTCAAACAAGGGAAGTTCCCATCTATGAATAGATCCCCTATCCTCTCAGTCCCTGCTCTCTGCCATCTCCGAAACCCCCTATCCAGCCTTCCCGGTTATTGCAAATCGGGGCCCAGGCCGATGCTCCCTCCACTTTCCTATATTTCCTCCACTGCCCCCAGACTCTCATGGCCGCCATTACCATTGGGTTTGTGGAGTGCCGGGCTGGCGAGAACCATTAGAGGTGCTGTTATCAGTGCTCCCAGACTTGCGTCTTTGTATGATGCCACCTCCACTCGCTCCCACACCGACCCTCCGCCACTACCCATTTCCTAATCATGGCCCATGGCTACATTTGCCGCCCAGTAATAGTTGCTAAAGTTCGGCAGTGCCAACCCACCCTCCCCTCGCCTACGCTCCAGCAACACTTTCTTCACTCACGGGATTTTACCCGCTCACACAAAGCCCAAAATCAACTTGTTTAACCGTTTAAAAAAGGCCCCTGGGATAAAGATGGGGAGGCACTGAAAAACGAACAGAAATCTGGGGAAGACGGTCATTTTCACGGTCTGTACCCTCCCCGCCAGTGACAGCGGGAGCATGTCCCACCTTCTAAAGTCCTCCTTCATTTGCTCTACTAGACGGGTCAGATTTAACTTATGTAGTGCCTCCAATTCCTGTGCCACCTGGATTCCCAGATAGTGGAAGCTACCTCCCACCACTCTAAATGGCAGCTCTCCCAGTCTCCTCTCCTGCTCCCTCGTCTGGATCGCGAACATCTCACTTTTCCCCATATTCAATTTATACCCGGAAACTGGCCATATTCCCCTAAGATCCGCATAATCACCCCCATCCCCCCCTCATGGGTCGGAAATATACAGAAGCAGGTCGTCGGTGTAAAGCGAGACCCTGTGTTCCACCCCCCCGGACCAACCCCCTAACAGATCACCGCTTAACTGCTTTAGTGCTTTTTAACTTGTAAAAACACGCCTGTATGAATAATTGCTGAATTGAAATCCAAGCTTACCTCTTGCCAGAATGATGGTCAATTTTGCGATGTGAGAGTCTTGGTACAAGCAAACATAGAACTTTCTGATGAGCAACGAGGTGGAATAATCAGGTGATTATATGACTGTGTCACAGGCCAGTTCAGGACAGAATGAGCCAATCCAGAGCAGGAGCAAATATTCCAACCAACAGGATGCATATGCTGCCATTCAGTATATTTCAGAGTCACATTCAGTTTCAAAAGTTATCTTCCTTCTCCTCACAAAATCAAAGAAGTTATTGTCGTAAAATCATATGAGTGGAGTATCCAGAGAGTCCAAGTCCAATATCAGTGGCTCTATCTGGTAGGATTCTGTTCTTTGTCCGACACACTTTCTGAAGGTAAGTATTAAGAGCGATGTTTGTTAGAACTATCAACCTGTGACACACTGCAGCCATTATATCAGACCAGCAATGGCCCATTTTGAAAAACAGGATTTAAACAAGAGAATATGGAGGATGGACAGATTTTAAAAGATTTCCTTGCTTCATCCCTTGTTGGCATGGCTACTTAATTGGCTATTTTCTGTACTTTTTCTTCACAAAATAATCAATTGCATCATCATAGGTAAAACCTAATAAAGACTCACTTTTAATCATCAATATTGCTGAACTTATCAAATGTTCCTCGCTGATCGTACTTTTTGATCCTTTTCAATACAGAAAAAGAATGTTCACTGGAAGCATTTGTTGCAGGTATAGTTAAAAATATTTTCGGATGGTCTCCACATTTGGTGAGGTTACCTCATCATTATCGATGAAATGAATGAATTGTTTCACTTCATCTTCAAAAAAAATTTGTGTCTATGTCCTCCCTGTAGAATTCACTTAATTTCTTACTGCAGTGTCATCCTTGTCCAAACTTCTAACGAAAAGCACGCAAAATAAATCAACGGTCTTCTTCAGCGATTCACTTCTACTCTGCAATTGCACCATTATTGTACCACATCTAACATTGACATTCTCAACAATGATCTTCTCTTTCCCTTTTAAAGTTATTTAATAGTCTCTAGTTTCATCAAAAAATAACTTCCTGAGTCTTCTATGCTTCTCATCATCAGTGGGACCTGTATTTTGTGCTGATGTTAGTGCCTCTGCTTCCACCAAGTTATAGCCATTGCACACTTGCATGACAAAACTTTCAACTGAGGCTAACAATTGTGCAGCATTAAATGAAGTTGTATTAACATTTTGAAGTGATTTGCCGATGGCATTAATTCTTTGAAGTAAGTGGTTCCACAGAACAGTAAAATCACCAATATTATACTTTTCAAACTTCTCTGAGAAGGTTTCTACTTCAGGTTTCACATGTGGTTTTTCTGAATTTGATGCAGCTATGTCTTATGAGGATTCCTTTATATCAACAAAGTTAATTTTGAAAGCCAAAACAGCATCTACATGAGTGGACCACCTGATGTCAATAATTGTTTTAACCGTCAAATGTTTTCCATTTGCCTGTTCCAAGCGTGATTGCAGTATATTCCACCGATGCATTGAAATTGAAAGAAAGGCATACGCATTCTGAACAAAGTCCAAAAACATGTACAGCTGCCCCACAGGATTCAGCTGCAGAATTGCAGATTAAATTCAAGGAATGAGTGGAACATGGGATGCATAATGCACAGGTGCCTGCATTGTTCAGTCTTGCTTATGGACCTGAATATTTTCCTGCCATATTTGCGGCATTATTGAAGCTCTGCCCAAGACAATCTTTGATGTCCAAACCTAAATTTGCAATGATTTCCAAAACAGTTGTCTCCAGAAACTCAGAAGTGTGGGATTGTAGCTGGACAAAACAAAGAAATTACTCTGCAACTTCACCATCACTGGTCACATATCTTCATATTAATGTTAACTGGTCTCACATCTGGTGTTGAATCAACTATAATGGAATCGTATTTGCCATATTTTACTTCATTAGTGAAGGTTTCTCAGACACTCTGCCATTATAGTGATGAAGTTATCATGGATTCTGTGTGTTAAAAAGTTGGTCTTCCCTGAGCCACATATTGCGATTTTTTCAAATGCTCTTTGAGAAGCTCATTGAATTCACTGAGATATTCAAGGCAGGTTAAAGAATTACTTCTTCGAGTTGACAATGATAACTCATCATGTCCTCTTAAAGGTGATGCCAAGGAAGACACAGTTTGACGTGGAAACAACATGTCTCAGCACTTTCCTCCAACAAGAATATTCCTTTTCAAACTGAGCTGTTAACGCAAGATCAATTCTTCCAGATAATTTACATCTTTGAACAAATACACACATAATTTTAATGTGAGCTTTCTATGTTTCATGATCAGCAATATCTATTCCAACATTTCTTCAGTTCGAGTATCCATCGATGAATGCTGGGCAGGATACTCCCTTTGCAAACGGCAAAATCGCGAAACACGATTGGGCAGAGAATAGGTTACAATCCCAAAAGCGCGGCGGGCGCCAAATCGCAATTCTCCTTTGCCTCGACAGCAGCGCCAATGCATACTGGAATGCATATATAGTAAACACCGACCCAGTAGTCTCCGAAGCCTCCACAATTCTCCTCCTCCGATGGGCCAAGTTTCCAATGGCATGGTTCACTTGTGCTTTCAAAAATCGTGAAATCAGCATGGTGGCTGATGAGGCAGAGAGAGGAGGTAGGATACAGAGGAGCGACTGCAGCTGCCTGGCTGGACACTTGCCGGGCTGGCTGGGATGGTGGGAACAGGCCAGGTGGCCGAGGTGACTCCCCCACGGGACTGGGATGGTGCCCAGGCATGGACTGCCATTCCAGAGTGACACCGGCCATATGGGTGCCGCCACACCCCCACAGCCCCCCTACCGGCAGCCCACCCAAGGCAACACCCACAGTGGCCCAGAGTGCCATGGTGCATACCCCTGGCAAGGGCAGTGCCAGCTGATGGTACCCTTGGCATCAGAGATGGGTGCCAGCGCCAGAGGCCCCCCACGGTGCCGGCCACAGCGCCAACTGGGACCACCATGTAGCCTGGTGGACCTGGTTGGGCACGGGAATATGCACCATGCTAACATGTTGGCCTTTCACCCCCTGCAGACAATGGATATTGGAATTCAACCAGCAATGGTGGCCTTCCTAACAGTCACTGCAGCCCTGGGTGGGGGGGGGGGGGGGGGGGGGGTGGCAGTCACCCAGAATGGAGAGCCGGCTGCCCAACAGGCTGAGGTGGAGAAGGTGCCAAGGAGGCGCCGCATGAGGTCTTATGTGTACCGGCATCGTCTGTTATTTGAAGACCTACCGGACCAGGCATGTCATTGGAGACTCCAGCTGAGCAGAGAGACGGTGTGACTTATCTGCCAGATGATGGCACAGCCGGCATCGCGGGGGCATGGGGGAAGGACATCCGCTTCTGGTGGCTGTCAAAGTGACGATTGCCCCGACCGTTTATGCCATGGGGTCCTTCCAGGCGCCAAGTGGGGACCCTCACCCCCCCCCCCTGCACACCCGGAGGTGGGCCGGGTACAGCTTCCCGAACTTCACCCCCTTCTTAAAGAGGGCAGCCTTCGCTCTGTTAAAGGAGAGCATGGCCAATCCACCTAACCTGCACATGTTTGAACTGTGGGAGGAAATCCACAAACACAGGGAGAACATGAAAACTCCACAAAGTCATTCAAGGGTGGAATTGAACCCTGGTCCCTGGTACTGTGAGGCAGCAGTGCTAACCACTGTGCCACCTCGTCACCTTCATTTGTTGTATTTGTTGAGCATATTGGCAAATGCAGAGCTATCAGGCCCTGATTGGTGCCCATAGACACTGGCCAACAAGGGGCACCCCATTTGTCGGAGCCCTGTGCGTAGGCATGGTGAGTTTCATTATATGTCCACCTCTGGCTCTTGCAAATGCTAACTCTAAATTGAGAGCATGTTTGAACCCTGTGCCTCCCGACTCAAAAGATTGCTACAGTCAAGCTAAAGGTCTGCTCTATTAAATGAGACATGCTCCAACAATTATCTGTCTAGCAATTCAAGTAAGTCCTTTAGATAGTAGATTTTTCACTAGCTTATGGACCTGCACAAAGGCTGCTTAGAGGTAGCATTATGCAAATTGCTGTAGTACCAAAAGGTCCAGGGGACGTTCGAAGTCCCCCTCTCCCAGCAGCTTCTCCAACATCTTGTCTACGTACGAGCCAGCGTCCACTCCCTCAATGCCCTCTGGCAACCCCACAATCCTCAGCTTCTGTCTCCAGGAGCGGTTCTCCAGATCCTCCACCTTCTCCTGATGCCGCTTCTGGGTATCTCGCATCACCTCCGTCTCAGCCGTCTATGAAGCGAGCTGTTCCTCATGCTCCTCCACCTTCTGGGTCGCCTGGCTTTGAGACTCTAACCTCATCTCCACGCGGTCGGTCCCCGCCTGAAGCGGATCCACTGTCCTCGCCACATCCTCCAGAGACTCCTTCCTCTGCTGGGTGAACTTCTCATTCAAGGAGTGTACCAGCTGCTCCATCGACCACTGAGATGGTAGGGCTGGTCCCTTATCCTCTGCCACCATCCTCTCTGTCCCGGGTACAGCTTCTCGCTCCAACTGCTCCTTTCGACTAAAACCACTCCTCGTCCACGAATCCTTCCACCGGTGGAATAAACTCTTCCTCCTCCACTCCTGCACCTTTTTCCATCAAAAAATCCACCCGGTTATCGGGCACTGATCTCCCTGATTCTTAAGCGGGACAAGGATCTCCAGCAGTGTGGGTCGTACAGGCCGATCTCACTCTTGAATGTGGACGCCAAGCTGTTGGCAAAGATCTTAGCCACGAGGATAGAGAACTGTGTGCCGCAGGTTATCCACGAGGATCAAACGGGGTTTGTGAGGGGGAGGCAGCTGAACGCTAACATACGGAGGCTCTTGAATGTTATAATGATGCCGGCGGTAGAAGGGGAGGCGGAGATAGTGGTGGCACTGGACGCGGAGAAGGCCTTTGATAGGGTTGAGTGGGGGTACTTATGGGAGGGGCTGGAAAGGTTCGGGTTTGGGGAGGGGTTTGTTTTGCTGTTTTGTACTAAAGGGACGGGCATAGTTGTTCTGTGCCAATGTCAGGCATGAATTCATTTCCTCTTCTGTGTATACGGGGGGGGGGGGGTTTCTGTCCTGTCTATTGAAGGGACAGGCAGATGTTTTGGGGGAATGATGGGTGTTAGTTTATCTCTTCCGCTGTGTATACGCCGGAGGGGGGGGGGGGGGGGGGGGGGGCTGTTCTTTCTGTTCTTTGTCAAAAAAAAAATTCTGTCTTTTTGTTGTTGATATTATCCAAAAATTTGAATAAAAATTATTTTAAAAATAAAAATCCACCCAGTTAATCGGGGAAAAGGCCCAAAAACACTGCCACATTTGCGACCACTCACACCATGGCCACCACCGGAAGTCCCTAAAAGTGCTGCTCAACCGTAGGTTTTCTTTCATGTTGTGTTTCTCTCGAGAGATGTGTTTTCATTCTCACCTCGGCAATTCCCTCAGGATCAGACTACGCTGGGTGTTGTTAGTATTGGTGTTTTTGTGTTCAGCTGATTCCCCTCTTTTGGGAGGGGGAGAAGGAAAATAGTCATTGCTCCTGCTGCTGTTACAGGCTAAGGGAAAAGAATGAAGTTAATGTGAAAATCCCCTAGTTGTCACACTCCGGCACCTTTGAGGGAGAATTCTGAATGTCCAAAATACCTAACAGCACATCTTGTGGGAGGAAACCGGAGCACTTGGAGGGAACCCACGCAGACACTGGGAGAATGTGCAGACTCTGCACAGACAGTGACACAAGCCAGGAATCGACCCTGGCACTGTGAAGCCACAGTGCTAACCACTGTGCTACCGTACTGCCCAACTAACCTACAACTTGCATACAACTGCCTAAGTTTGAGGGGTGTATTCAACTTCAGTTTCAATGGAAAATATCAGACTTAGTGTCAACTATTGGGGAACTGGTGGGAAGGTTCCCGGAATATTTCCCACACCTGCCCACCCTGATCACAGGTTTTAAAAAAGTGTGTGGGGGATAGTGAATCGGGCCCCTAATGCCCTCTAAATATTGTTTCGTTTTTGTTTTCCATTACACGATGTCATGTCTGCCATATGATCAGGTTAATATTTACTCACCCACTCTTCTGTGCGACTCCTGCTCCATTGAAGACCATTCCTCATCAAGAGCCCGCATATGAAGAATGTTATACTTGACAGCTGTTGACACTTGCGGAACCATATTGATGCACAATCCAGCTCCCTCAAGAAAAGAAGGGACAATACTGGAGGGGAAAGAAAACAAAAAGATTTTCAATTCCAATGGAAATATTGATGTGTGACAAAATAAGAATCTCCTCTTTTTAGATTGTCAACTAATCATGACTCACGTGAGTTAACTGCCTCACTCATGAGATATTTATTACATGACACTGCTGTTCATGAAAATTGCTCTTTGACCCCCCCCCCCCCCCCCCCCCAAGTGCAGCACAATTGATTTATATTTAAAGCATTCTAAACTGGTATCTTATAATTCAGATCACTCTTGGAGAAGGGAGTTTCCATGTTGAACAGTCTACACCCAAATAACTCTTGCCATGTGAATCAGTATGTATGGAATACCCTTCATTATCTAATCTATCAATCAACATTTGAAGAGATTCCATTTTTCTTCAAACCATTAATCAGCAATTATTGACATGTTATTGTAAAATCATTAGTCAGCATTTTAGAACCTCCTATCATTAGTTAACTTGTCATGTTATTCAAAAACCTGTTGTCACGATCTAAACCATTAATCAGCATTTAGGGGCCTCCTGTCTTTTAGACAGTTGTCAATTTTTAAAGCTATTCTATTAGTTTGTCAATCTTCATTCAAGGTCCCCTATCATTATCATTGTTACGGCAGTAGTCATATTACACATTATTAACATATATAAGTAGTGCTTATTTTGATGTGTATGCCATTTAATAATAACACAGCTCTATTTGTTTAAGCGAACTTATAGTTACATCTGTCACTCTTGGGGTTTCCTCATGTGGTGATTTCCCTTTAAGGGCAACACAGCAGAGTAAGGGTCACCTGGCTTGGGTGAACAATTGGGACTCGGCGTGGATAATCACCCCGGGGGTGGAGCCCTCTCTTAGGCGGGAGACATGTAGGGGACTAGGTGTAGCCGTTTTGGTTGTTGTACTGCTGTGCAGTTCTTCTCAATAAACCCTTTTTGTGTTCCTAATGAAGTCTGTGAAAGTGCATCATTACATCTTAACTTTGATACCTCTGACTATAACTGGGAGGAGGTCGCACAACCCAATGGCTGGAAAGTTGGGGACAAGCCCACCTCTGCCAGCCCTGGAAACCAGAACTCACCTTTATTGTTGTTCAGGCAACTGCTTGTAGTTGTCGCTTTTGCCCCTCTAAGGCAGGATGTCTAGACAGCCAGCAGATCTTCAGCCCCAGCAGTGCCATGGGGTGTGGAGCCAATGCTGTGATTTCAGCCGGCACCAGACAGGCCACGACGGAGCAAGCCCGGTTTGCAGCTAAGTGGATTTTGGTGCTCACCAGTGTCAATCAAGCAAGGCCTGGCAAGGGGAGAGGTGTCATTTTGAGGGCACTGGAGGGTCTTCAGCAAGGGTGCCATTCTATGGGTCACAAGGTGCCTAATCACAGGGGCCCACAGAAGCTTCTTCAACTTTTCTTCTTGGATGCATGTCTATCTGGCCTGACTTCAGCTCCATCTAGTCTTTCATGCCTTGGGATTCTGTTCTGGGTTTATCATTTAAAATGCCATGTTTCATGTCACCTGCCACCGCTGATCACCATGTTATGTACCTGAGGCACTCTCAATTACGACACGAAAGTTAGGTCAGTAATCAAAGGCTTTAATAAGCAGTGAACAATGGCAGCCTCCATGAGAAGTGGGCTCGCAAAATGGAGTCTCATCTTAAGTACTGTTTCCCAGGGGGCGTAGCCAGAGGCGGAGTCCCCCAGGGTTCCAAGCCTCTTAAAGGGGCAATGTATTCCGATCATCACAAGCCTCTTAAAGGGGCAAGGTATTCCGATCATCACAGTACCCGCCGCTGATCACTATGTTATGTACCCGCCGCTGATCACCATGTTATGTACCCGCCGCTGATCACTATGTTATGTACCCGCCGCTGATCGCTATGTTATGTACCCGCCGCTGATCACCATGTTGAGTTATGGGTTCATTTGATATCTCAGTGATGAGACCTTGAGACTGGTATGTTTAAACATAAACCATTTATTGTTAATCTTTAACTATGTACAGATCCCAGTTAATGTCATGCATGGTGCTGCTACCTCCACGCAGGTTGCTTCTAGAATGTTCGCTCAGCCTATTTGGCATGTGACTCGATACATCATACTCTAGGTGGTGCTAGTCTCCAGTCCATTGTTTACCTTTGCTCTGCTGGACACCTTTACATTACACTCGCATGCAGGCATATACAACATCATACAACAGTTATGTGTGGCACCTCAGAAAGTTAATAACTTTACGATTGATGGGCTGGTTTAGCACAGTGGGCTAACAGCTGGCTTGTAATGAAGAACAATGCCAGCAGCGCAGGTTCAATTCCCATACCAGCCTCCCCGAACAGGCGCCGGAATATGGCGACTAGGGGCTTTTCACAGTAACTTCATTGAAGCCTACTTGTGACAATAAGCGATTATTATTATAAGAGACTTCTTAGGGGAAGTGTGAAGTATACCTGAGTGCATAACTTATATGGTTGTAAACCATATTGTTAACTTAATAGTGCATGTTTTATACATTTAAATAAAGTGAAGTCTTGTGGGTAAAATAGAGGCCTTGGGGCACAGTGGTAACGCTCCAACCGCTGGACCAGAAGCTCCGGGTTCAAGTTCAATGCCAGGACATGTTGGCCACGGAAGGAGTGTTCAACGTGGTTCAGTGGACCGATAATCAGCTCAGAGATCCTTCCACCAATTCCCTACCATTCCCCAAAGGGTACAAAAACAGTATGCGGGTGTGAAGAAACGCTAACAACAACAACTGAGCAAAACAAGTTATTTGAATTTCTTTTTAAATGTTAACCATCCCTGACCAGAATGTAACAATGTAATATCAGCCCAGAGTCTGTAGTCAGCAGCGAAGAGGTGAGCTACTTGCTATACTTGAACTTGCCCATTGCTTTTCTTTGGGATATTGCCCTTGATTCGTGGTCATTAAAATCCAAAATAGCACAGCACCCTCCACGGGAGATCTGGGCTATGTGTTAATAGGGCAAGCAACTGCATATCTCTTTAACCAATTAAATAGGAGATTACTTCATGCAGAGTCTTACCCAGGAAGTGTGAATTTGAATAGTTGAATCATTTAGAGAAACGAGACGGAAAGAACGATGAGATTAAGAGAGAGTAATAAAATAGAAAGAAAAAATAAAGGAAGTTGTATTTTTTAATATTTCCCACAATAATTAAAATCTGAAGAACTGAGGTTGCACATGAACAAAATTTTAATTTTCAGTATCAGATAAGCTGTTTGGCAGTAATCAGGGGTGGGATTCTCCCATCCCGCGGCAGAGTGTTCACGCCGTCGTAAACACTGACGCATTTTACAACGGCGTGAACGGGACGCTCCCATGACTAATTCTGGCCCCGATAGGGGGCCAGCACGGCGCTAGAGTGGTTCGCGCCACTCCAGCTGCAGATCCTGGCGCGAACTGTGCGCTATAGGATCCGCGCATGCGCAGTTGTGCCGGCGCCAACGAGGACATGCACAGTGTCACCGGCGCCAATGCGCGCATGCGCAGTGGCCTCCTTCAACGCGCCAGCACCGACGCAACATGGTGCAGGACTACAGGGAACGGCGCGTAGGAAAGGAGGCCCCCAGCCACAGAGGCCGGCCCGCCGATGGTCGGACCACTCCTCCCATCCCAAAGGCCGCCACCCAACCCTTACACACCGAGGTCCTGCCGGCCCAGAGCAGCATAGAATGGTGCCGCTGGAACTCGGCTCTTTTTTTACCGCCGTTCGGTCCATCTGGGCCGGAGAATCAGCAGGCCAACCACGCCAGTGCTTGCGGAGAATCGTGTGCCGGCGTCGGGCGGTGTGGCTCAATTCGCGTGGCCCGCCAGCGATTCTCTTACCCGCCCCTTATCGGCAGATCCCCCCGCCCACGTGAAGACTCCGCAGGCCGGCCGCAGAGCTAGGTCCCACTAGTATGGACCAGGTGTAATATACGCCGGCGGGATCCGCCGATAAGGGGCTGCCACTCGGCCCATCGCGGGCCGGAGTATCGCCGGGGGGAGCCGCTGCCAATGGCCCCCGAACAGCGTAGCGCGATTCCCACCCCCGCCGAAAAACCGCGTCGGGGCGGGATTCACCCCCCCCGGCGATGCCCCGGCCCGGCGGGGGGTCGGAGAATCCCGCCCATTATTAAAATTTCATTTAGACTGGAATAAGCAAATCCGATAACTTTTTTCTGCCTTGTAAATTGGATATCTCTCATGAAACTAACCCAACTGCACATGCTTCAAAGCCAAACCTCCAGTGAAGTTTCTGGAGGAGCAAGACAACCCAGTCAGCACTGCCTGATTTCCATCTGTAACTATACAAGTGCAGTTGCTGGAAATTGCTGTCCAACTTGCTCTCTAATAACAATGAACATTGGGCCAGTGTCTTTTTGCAATTTGGGCTTGACTTCTACTTTCAATTGTTAATAGTGTTTTGAACTGTAAATGGTGACTCTCAAAATAATCTTGTTGACTCTCACAGTTGACCTAACCAGTATTGACAGGCGTTCCAAGGAGCAGGAAGACTGTACACAGGAAAAAGCGAATACACTTGCTTCCATATTTTGGGAACATGTCAAAGACACTGATGACTACACTTGGAAGCCTAATGCCTGCAATTCCTGCCCAAATATGAGCAGCACTACAAGGTACCACTATGAAATGAAGCTCTGATACTGCCATAAAATTTATTATTGACAGCAACATTTTGTATTCTTATTTATTATTGTAGAGCTTCTAATACGCCATAGTCGATTGTTCATCCTGAACATTGAATGGAATAATCCCATTAAGAGATTCTAGTTGAAAGGCCCAGTGAACCGAAACATATTAACTGAACCAACTGCATCGGCAGACAGAGGCTTGCATTTGTCTGTTACTTCAGTTCTGAAAAATCTGACATAGAATCATAGAATTTACAGTGCAGAAGGAGGCCATTCAGCCCATCGAGTCTGCATCGGCCCATGGAAAGAGCACCCTACTTAAGCTCCATGCCTCCTTTATCCCCGTAACCCAGGAACCCCACCTAAACTTTTTGGACACTAAGGGCAATTTAGCATGGCCAATCCACCTAACCTGCGCATTTTTGGACTGTGGGAGGAAACCGGAGCACCCGGAGGAAACCCACGCAGACATGGGGAGAATGTGCAGATTCCACACAGACAGTGACCCAAGCCAGGAATCGAACCTGGGACCCTGGAGCTGTGAAGCAACTGTGCTAACCACTATGCTACCGTGCTGCCCCATGGTAACATACAATATACACATGGTGAATTCATGTTATCGACAGTCTGAGGCAATGTTAAAGATCGAAGGGGTGGTGCAATATAAAGTGATATTGTGTAAAAATGCATATTTCAAATATCATAATATTTTATTGCAAAGAATATAAGAATGGTGGATTAAATGAAAGACATTTCATTTTATCAAATCGTTAAGGTTTTCCAAGAATAAATCTGAGCATTCAGTCGTCTTCTTCTGACTTTGTAGCTCCATGTTTTATTTGATGAGGAAATTATCCAATTACTTTTGGTTGCCTTGGTTGAGTTAATATTTAATACATTATGCAGTACATTATTGCATAAATCAATAATTTTAAGTGTGAAGAAATTATTCTTTATGCTTCTTTAAGCTTACAACAAAAGGGTTTAGTAGGTGAACTCATTTACATTAATTACGGGCAACTCTTACAGTAAAAACAAATATCTCTAGCCTCACTTCATGTGAGAGCGTTCTCATTGAAACTTATAAAATACTTACAAGAATAGAGAGGGTCGAAGCAAGTAAGATGTTTCCCTTGGTTGGGGAGCCGAGAACAAGGGGCCACAATTTTTAAAAAATGGATCCCCAAGATGAGGAGAAATGTTTTTACTCAGATAATTGTGAATCTTTGGAATTCTCAACCCCAGAGGGCTGTGGAAGCTCAGCCATTGAGTATGTTTAAAGCAGAGACAGATTTTAAAATACCAACGGCATAAAGGAATATGGTAATAGTCTGGGGAAAAGGCATTGAAGTGGATGATAGACCATGATCATATTGAATGGTGGAACAGGCTCGATGGGCAGAATGGCCTACTGCTGTTCCTATGTTCCTATGTACTTGTCTTTCTGCTTATGTAAGACTCTGTGCATCTCATTTTCTTCCATTTTTCATTTTGGTTTCCATTATTTAAGTGATACCAATTCTTTGTATGCTTTTGACACGTTTTCTCTATTTGCCACATCTTTTTGCTTTGAGTTTACTCTCCATCTGTTTAACTCCTCAAACACCCCTTATTTTCTCTTTTGTCCTCTCTTAATGCCATTTGCTCTTACTTTCTCCATCCATGACACCCTCAGGCGGGATTCTTCGTCCCTGGGACGCCCATAGTGTGTTTCCCGATGGGATGGAGAATTGGCCGTTAGGGTAAAATCAGAATTGGCACCGGGCACCGACCCGAACGGCATGCGGTGTGTTCCACGCCGCACGCCAGCAGGAGCATGGAAAAACATGAAAATGGGTCAGATACTTTATCTTCCGCCCTCCCATGATTTTCTGGCCCCCATGGCTGGGAATCATGTGGGCGAGGTTCACTTGTGGTCTCTACAATCATGAACCTGACAAAGTCCACCATGCCAGGGCCACAAGGGTAGAGACCATCCGAGCCCCACCACACATCAGCCCCCAACCCCGGATTGCCTGGGTGCTCCCCCACCCCCAGGTATGGGGATGACCCAATCCACAACCCCCAGGGACCACTGTAATAGGGAGACCCCCCAGGAATCCCTGTAATAGGGAGACCCCCCAGGAACCCATGTAATAGAAAGGCACCCCCAGGAACCCGTGTAATAGAGAGACCTCCTCAGGAACCCATGTAATAGGGAGACCCCCCCAGGAACCCGTGCAATAGGGAGACCTCCTCAGGAACCCATGTAATAGGGAGACCCCCCAGGAACCCATGTAATAGGGAGACCCCCCAGGAACCCATGTAATAGGGAGACCCCCCAGGAATCCCTGTACTATGGAGACCCCCCTGGAATCCCTGTAATAGGGAGACACCCCCAGGAACCCATGTAATAGGGAGACCCCCCCAGGAACCCATGTAATAGGGAGACACCCCCATGAACCCATGCAATAGGGAGACACCCCCAGGAACCCATGTAATAGGGAGACCCCCCCAGGAACCCATGTAATAGGGAGACCCCCCCAGGAATCCCTGTAATAGGGAGACACCCCCAGGAACCCATGTAATAGGGAGACCCCTCCAGGAATCCCTGTAATAGGGAGACCCCCAGGAACCCATGTAATAGTAAGACACCCCCAGGAACCCTTGTAATAGGGAGACCTCCTCAGGAACTTGTGTAATAGGGTGACCTCCCTAGGAACCCATGTGTTAGGGAGACCCCTCCCCCAGGAACCACTGTAATAGGGAGACTCATCAGGAACCACTGTAATAGGGAGACTCACCCAAGAACCCTGTAATAGGGAGACTCCCCCAGGAACCACTGTAATAGGGAGACTCACCCAGGAACCCTGTAATAGGGAGACTCCCCCAGGAACCCTGTAATAGGGAGACTCACCCAGGAACCCTGTAATAGGGAGACTCCCCCAGGAACCCATGTAATATGGAGACACCCCCATGAACCCATGCAATAGGGAGACACCCCCAGGAACCCATGTAATAGGGAGACCCCCCCAGGAACCCATGTAATAGGGAGACCCCCCCAGGAATCCCTGTAATAGGGAGACACCCCCAGGAACCCATGTAATAGGGAGACCCCTCCAGGAATCCCTGTAATAGGGAGACCCCCAGGAACCCATGTAATAGTAAGACACCCCCAGGAACCCTTGTAATAGGGAGACCTCCTCAGGAACTTGTGTAATAGGGTGACCTCCCTAGGAACCCATGTGTTAGGGAGACCCCTCCCCCAGGAACCACTGTAATAGGGAGACTCATCAGGAACCACTGTAATAGGGAGACTCACCCAAGAACCCTGTAATAGGGAGACTCCCCCAGGAACCACTGTAATAGGGAGACTCACCCAGGAACCCTGTAATAGGGAGACTCCCCCAGGAACCCTGTAATAGGGAGACTCACCCAGGAACCCTGTAATAGGGAGACTCCCCCAGGAACCACTGTAATAGGGAGACTCCCCCAGGAACCCATGTTATCAGGAGCGCGCCCCCCCCCCCTCCCCCCAGGAACCCCTGTAATAGGAAGAATCCCCCAGGAACCCCTGTAATAGGGAGATTTCCCCAGGAACCTATGTGATAGGGAGACCCCCCCCCCCCCCCAGGAACCCCTGTAATAGGGAGACTCTCCTAGGAACCAGTGCAATAGGGAGACGTCCTCACAGGGACACACCCTTAGGGACACCTGTGATAGCGAGACTCCTTACAGAGATGCCTGTGATAGGGAGACCTCACAGTGAACCCTGTGATAGGGAGACCCCTACAGGGACCGCTGTAATAGGGAGACCCCGCCCCCAGGGACTCCTGTGGTGGGAGGCCTCGCCACAGGAACCCCTGTGATAGGAAGACCCTCCCACACAGACCTCCAACTAAAGGATCACCCAGGGCCTCCCTGGCTAAAGGGACCTCCCAGGGACCCCCTGACTAAGGGAACATCTCCTCCAGAAGAAATCCTGTCTGGATGCTAGAGAGCAGTCCAGACAGGGGCTGTGGGAGACATTACAGCTGTAATATTTAACCTTGCAGCTCCACGTGTCCATTACTGAAGTAGAGCAACTTTGCCTGCCTCTGGTTCCCAGGGATCCACTATCTGCAGTCCATTTGTGGCTTTGCGGTAGTGGGTTGTGATTGACAGCTGATTAAAAAACATCTGCAACTTTGATCCATTCATAGCCCTTTAGGCTTCAGTGGTTTAAGTGGTGAAACCCTAATATTGGTAAACATTGACCACATCAAAGAAAGGTAAGTGCATTCCAAGTACCATGTGCATTCCAATCACTCAAGCATGTGATTTCACGGCACTTTCGTCTCTTTAGTGTGGGAAATGTTTACAAACATTGAGGTTTCACCACTTAGGCCACTGAAGTGTGAAGGGATATGAATGGATCAAAGCTGCAGATGTTTTTTACGAGCAGTCAATCACTAACCACTACTGGAAAGCCATGGATAGATTGCAGATAGTGGTTCTGTGGGAAGGCAAGGTAAACACTACAGCTGTCATGCCTCCCAGAGCCCCTGTCTGGAATGCTCTCTACCTTCCAGACTCTTTTCTGGAGGGGCGGTCTGTTGGGGGGGCACGGGTTCCCTTAGTCTGGGAATCCTTGGGGAGTCCCTATAGTCAAGAACCTCTGGGGATTGAATATGTTTCACCCTTGGAAAGCCCTCAAATGGCAAGTGATTGTGTGTTAGGTGCAAGAGAATTGGAAAATTATGTTCATTCCATTGAAGTGGTACATTGAGATTTTTAAGAATCCACTGTTATCTGGTTTATTACTTATTTATGGGATTATAATACAAAGTTTTCAATTAAAACTTTACCTGTTGACATTGCACAATAGGCCAAAAAGAATTAATCAATTTTAAACACATACTGGACATATTGCAATATTATCATACCTTTACATATTTCTACTCATTTATTATGTAGCATTTTAAACAAAAATGTTTCAAACTTCATGTGTGTATTTTCTAACCTCTTTTCAAAATTCTTCCAGTGCTTCTCTGACTTCTGATGAAATTACTATCAACGTTAAATCCGAAACGATGGACAAGCTGGCTGGACATTTGAGACAGTTTTCTGTCTTGTTACGGTAAAATGCATTCAAAACAAATAAACCATTAGTATAGAATTGTATTTCTTTAGGAAGAAGGATTTTGCAGGGGCATCTGAAATGTGGAGCGATTGAACCGTAACGCTTTGTGTTTTGTATCAGCCGACAGGTTTCGAATGATTTCAGAGATATACCGACACTGGCTATCCATGGACTGGAGGCACTCTTGATGTCTTTACTAATTGGGTTTTTATACTACAGCCAAGATGGCAAAGAACTATCGATCCAGGACACAGTGGCACTGTTATACATGATTGGAGCTCTGACACCATTTGCGGTTGTTTTAGATGTCATCGCTAAATGTAAGCTGTACTTAATTTCTTTACCTTTTATTTTAAGAGGTATATTACTTCAAAGAGCAATTAGTGCTAAGATACCAAACATGCAGAAAATCTTTTGAGGGGATTTATTGGACAATAGATATCATGGGGGTGCTTTCCCCAGGCAAGGGCAGGGGGCTTTGGGTCCATGTCAAATCCTCCAAAGGTGACTTCAGGTCACGTTCCCAAAATCACCCACACTCTTCTGGATTTCACAAGGAAGGTGAGCAAGGAATTCCCCTGGATCTGTCGTGTGATGCATTAATTGGATCATAAGGACTGTTTGAACCCTCAATTCTGCTATTTAACAGCCAGTGGACCTGTCAACAACTTGGCAGAAGTGAGTGCACAGTGGTAAGACTCTCTTCTGTGAAACTGACAGCCTGGGAAGCCTTTTATCAGTGACTGACTCTGATGAACTCCAACTATGACCATGTGAGAACCTGCTGTTCAAAGCATCTCTTCTCTGAGAGAGTGCCATCACTGCTTGGCAGGTGATTACCAGGTTCGTGGAAGACCCTTCACGCACTTTCATGTGCATACCACTGCTGTCAGCCTTCACCACAACATGGGAGCAGTTTCTGCTGCTTGACTTAACACCTCTACTGGGAAAAGAGAAGCAACACCACCACCAACAGGAGGAGCACCAGCTACCTTCTCCTCAGCTGCATCCTGATCCTTAGGGCTGGAAGGATGAGCAGCTGGAAAGAGGTTGAGACACTAGCACAAGGTCAGCGGGCACAGTATCAGTTCCCTCGACATATCTGAGCACCAGTGCCTCGGGGGCTTAGATTTCATGCAGGTCATTTGCAGCCTCCTGGAACAAGACCGACTTCTCAGTGGAGCAGGTGGCCTCATGGTAGCACAGTGGGTAGCGCTGTAGCATCACAACTCCAGGGTACCAGGTTCGATTCCCGGTTTGGGTCACTGTGTACAGTCTGCACATTCTCCCTGTGTCTACGTGGGTTTCCTCTGGGTGATCCTGTTTCCTCCCACAAGTCCCGATAGATGTGCTGTTAGGTGAATTAGATATTCTGAATTCTCCCTCTGTGTACCCGAACAGGTACCGGAATGTGGCAACTAGGGGCTTTTCACAATAACCTCATTGCAGTGTTAATGTAAGTCTACTTGCGACAATAAAGATTATTATTATTATTATTATTGGCATGCCTTTACTGCACTGCCAGTGGCTGATACGGTCTCTCTCACCCCTTGCCCCACCTTGGGTCCTGCCTCTCACCATGTTGTATGTTATCTTCTCCTGCAAGGTGTGAAAGCAGAGAGGTGCGAGTGTTCATTTTGGCTTGTGTGGAGAACGACTATAGGCTTGGGTACAAGAGAGCAAGAGGTTGAGTGTGAGTGTTGGCTGCTCGGTTGGGGATGTAAGGTGCTAGGAGAGAAAGGAATACATGGAATTGCAATGTGTGTTGTTCTCGAGATGTGCTGTGCAGGAGAACTTTGGGAAAGTCAGAATGTGGCAAGTGGAACTCAGAAGTGTTACACCACTCACCTTTCGCAACCTCCTGAAGTCCTGGATCCTCTTGGTGCATGATCTCCAGGATGGTGGGACCACTCTTCTGACTTCCTCGGCCACCTCCATCCATACCGGACCTTGGGAGAGCATGCTTCCCTCAGATCCTGCAGCAAGGCCTCTAAGGAAGTGGGGGAGACCCAAGGTCGGCCTTCCCAGTTCCTCTGGTCCATTCCTGTGTTGCTGTAGCTTCAAAATTCCAAGTGCTGGTGAGCCATTCTAATCCATGTTGTTGACCCTTTAGTTAGAAATTCTTCCTTTGACAGAACGGATATTTTAACCTGCCTGTCCTCCCTCAATGGGAACCTGGTGGCTCATTAAAGAACCTGCAGCAAACCTCACTCCAGATGTAAAGGGGTTTCTACCCATAAATTGGCAATGGAGTAAATTTGGAATGATGTGCTGCATATTTCAGTCTATTCAAAATTTTTATTGAGAAAAAGGTAAGTTAATAGTTTCATTTTTCTTTTTTCTTTGTAATTTGAAAATTTACAAAAGAACATAAATTTTGCAAACTTCCCACTAAAAACATTTAAACTCTCATTGAACTTATGATATTTTTAACCAAAAGAGAACAAGCAGGAAAATCTCAGCAGTCTGGCAACATCTGAAGGGAGAGAAAAGATCTAATGTTTTGAGTCCAGGTGACCCTTTGCCAAAGCTAAAAGGGTATTTTAAGGATATTTTTACCTACGGCAATTTGACTTTGACCTGAAAGGGCCAGTTTACATATTGCTCTCCATCTGCAGGAGAACAAAAATTGAGCAAGAAACCTTTAAACGTATATATATATGTTCATTCAACATTTCAAAATTTTTTACGCGAACCGCTCCAGCACCGTCTGGCCCTCTTTAGGGGCCAGAATTAATCCTGGCAGCGGCCCCTTCACGCCGTTGTAAAATGCGACGACGTTTATGATGGCGTGGTCACTCTGGAGAATCCCGCCCGAAGTTTCAATGAGATTGGTTGACTTGGTGATTTGTTGAGAAATCTATAGAATATGTTTTGGTAGCATTGGTCATTTACTCTGTAGTGTGGTGTGTCTGACCATAGTCCATGTGTTAATTCCCATTTACCTCGTACTTACTCTGAGTGTTAGAGTATAAGATACATATTGTAAATTATATTGTACAATAAGTTATGATTTTGTCTGTTCAAACCCTGTGGAATCTCTTGGTTTTATTCCAAAAGGCCTTGGCTCAACTGTTATCTACTTTCAACAAAATGTTATTGAATCATAGAATCATAGAATCTACAGTGCAGAAGGAGGCCCATTTGGCTCATTAAGTCTGCACCGGCCCTTGGAAAGAACACCCTACTTAAGCCCATGCCTCCACCCTATCCCTGAAACCCAGTAACCCCACCTAACCTTTTGGAAACTAAAGGGCAATTTAGCATAGCCAGTCCACCTAACCTCAGGGCCGGCCCAAGGCACCGGCAACTCGGGCAGTCGCCCGGGGCGCCATGTGTTAGGGGGCGCCAGAGACTCAGGTCCCGCGCATGCGCAGTTGGGCTGGTGCCAACCAGCGCATGCGCGGTGGCCGCCCTCCCCTAGGGCGGCCCCCTCCGCCCCCCCCCCCCCCGCTCCCCTCCGTCCGCCGTCCGCCCCCCTCCGTCCGCCCCCCTCCGTCCACCGCTCTTGGGCCCGCCCCCCCCACCTCGGGCCCGCCCCCCCGCCTCGGGCCCGCCCCCCCGCCTCGCCCCCCCCCCCCCCCCCCCCCCCGAAGGGCGCCGAAGCTCAGCTTGCCCGGGGCGCCAGCAACCCTAGGGCCGGCGCTGCCTAACCTGCGCATCTTTGGACTGTGGGAGGAAACGCACACAGACACGGGAGAACGTGCAGACTCCGCACAGTCACCTGAGGCTGTAATTGAACCCGGGACCCCGGAGCTTTAAGGCAGCAGCACTAACCGCTGTGTCATTGTACCGCCCCTATTGGTCCCTAACTGTATCTCCCCGGCCATATCCCAGAGTCTGGCCAAGGATCATAACACATTATGAAATGGAGGATCATCTAACTTCCCTACAATGTCAATAGACATAAAGGATTGGATTGGATTGGATTTGTTTATTGTCACATGTACCGAGGTACAGTGAAAAGTATTTTTCTGCAAGCAGCTCAACAGATCATTAAGTACATGAAAAGAAAAGAAAATACATAATAGGGCAACACAAGGTACACAATGTAACTACGTAAGCACTGGCATCGGATGAAGCATACAGGGGTGTAATGTTAGTGAGATCAGTCCATAAGAGGGTTGTTTAGGAGTGTGGTAACAGCAGGGAAGAAGCTGTTTTTGAGTCTGTTTGTGCGTGTTCTCAGACTTCTGTATCTCCTGCCCGATGGAAGAAGTTGGAAGAGTGAGTAAGCCAGGTGGGAGGGCTCTTTGATTATGCTGCCCGCTTTCCCCAGGCAGCGGGAGATGTAGATGGAGTCAATGGATGGGAGGCAGGATCGTGTGATGGACTGGGCTGTGTTCACGACTCTCTGAAGTTTCTTGTGGTCCTGGGCCGAGCAGTTGCCATACCAGGCTGTGATGCAGCCAGATAGGATGCTTTCGATGGTGCATCTGTAAAAGTTGGTAATCTGTGGACATGCCAAATTTCCTTAGTTTCCTGAGAAAGTATAGGCGCTGTTGTGCTTTCTTGGTGGTAGCGTCAACATGGGTGGACCAGGACAGATCTTTGGTGATGTGTACCCCTAGGAATTTGAAACTGCGAACCATCTCCACCTCGGCCCCGTTGATGCTGACAGGGGTATGTAAAGTACTTTGCTTCCTGAAGTCAATGACCAGCTCTTTAGTTTTACTGGCATTGAGGGAGAGATTGTTTTAGCTGCACCACTCCTCTAGGTTCTCTATCTCCCTCCTGTATTCTGACTCGCCGTTATTCGAGATCCGACTCACTATGGTCGTATCGTCAGCAAACTTGTAGATGGAGTTGGAACCAAATTTTGCCACACAGTCGTGTGTATACAGGGAGTAGAGTTGGCGGCTAAGTACGCAGCCTTGCGGGGCCCCGGTATTGAGGACTATTGTGGAGGAAGGAAGTCAAAACTCTGTACATCTGGCTTTATTTTCTTCGCTATTTTTTTAATGGACTTTCTGCTGAGCCAGAAAAAGGCTACTACAAGTCACATGACCACAGGGCTGCCCCTTTGTCCTGGAAGCTAACAACAGGCACTATAAGAACAAAAGAAACCTTTCCTCATCATTGTGGAATCTCACACCAAATTGTAAGGACATTATAATTATGAAACCAGGGTCCCTGCAGATTAAAAATAGTTATTCCTGAAGAGTTGCTCGTCTCACACCTGGGACTGTCCAGGTGCATTTTAAAGGGGAGATCATTGAGTGGACAATAGATGTAATTTGCATCTTGATAAACTTACCCCTCTAGTGGAGTCAGGGGGAGCCTGCCTAGCCACTGCCTTCCCGACACAAGGATCTCAAGATGGAAAGTAACTTTTAAAAGCTAATGGCTGGAACATTATCAGTCCTGATATTTAAACCAGACCCAGGGACTAAATAAAGAACATAGAACAAAGGAAAGTACAGCACAGGAACAGGCCCTTCGACCCTCTAAGCCTGCGCCGACCATGCTGCCCGTCTAAACTAAAATCTTCTATACTTCCGGGGTCCGTATCCCTCTCTTCCCATCCTATTCATGTGTTTGTCCAGATGCCCCTTAAACGTCACTATCGTCCCTGCATCCACCACCTCCTCCAGCAGCGAGTTCCAGGCACCCACTACCCTCTGTGTAAAAACCTTGCCTCGTACATTACTTCTAAACGGTGCCCCTCGCACCTTAAACCTATGCCCCCTAGTAATTGACCCCTCTACCCTGGGAAAAAGTCTCTCATTATCCACTCTGTCTATGCCCCTCATTTTTAATTCCACTTGTAATTATTTGTGGTGAAAGATGGCCACGTAATTTAAGTGACCATTTTGAAACCTCTATATTTTTTTGAGAACTGAGAAACTCTTAGTCGCTGATTTAACACCAACCGGAAAGAACACCATTAGATCTCCTGGCTGACCAAACAGCCAGCCACCATCTCTCAACTCCTAAAAACCTGTTTGATTTTAAAAGTCTCTTAGTATTTCCTGCCGATGGTCTAAAAACAGAAATCCCATCATGCTTCATTGTTATTCATTTCAAGGATTTTCGTGTGTTGTCTCTAACCAGGAGTTATTTGGACTGAATACTGCTGTGGTGATATGCATCACTGTAAGTACACAAGGGCTTAATGTAAATACACTTAGACTAGCTAGACACTAGAGGGAGCACCAGAGACATGACACATAGACATTCAACCAATAGGTCAGTAAGATAGGACACAACCAATGGGCATTCACGGCACACACAGAGGTGACACTACCACAGGAGGGCACTACACCAACCCATATAAAAGGACACAGCACACATGATCTTCCTCTTTCCAGTGGAGACTCTCAGTGTGGACACAGGGTTGATTTGAAGCACATCACACTCACCAACTGGATTGTAGCAGACTGGTTCGTCAGTCTGAGTAGCTATAGCAGGATTAACAGGAGAGTCGAATCCAAGTAGGAGAATTGTTAATAGTTTAATAAACGTGTTAAAGCTATCTCCAAGTCTGAACCTTCCTTTGTCAGAGTGCACATCAAGGAAGCAGCTTATGCTACGTCAAGAGCATAACAAAACATGGTACCCAGGAGTGACCTATTTAAATCCATATAGTTACAACTCAGCAAACAGTGATAACCAGCAACAGCAGCCAGGCAAGATGATGTTCAAGATTCTGGTTCCACAGCAGCTCAGGTGCCAAGGCAATCTCAGTGAAAACTGGCGTTGGTTCAGGCAGAGATTCGAGATCTACCTGGTAGCGTCTGACTTAGATGGTGTGGCGGATGCAGAGAAAATAAAGCATCTACTTACCATCACGGGTCCAGAAGCAGCTAAAATCTTCCAGACCTTCAAGTACTCAAAGGGGCAAAACAAGAGCGATTTCCAGGCAGTCCTGGACAAATTCCAAGAATTATGTGAGGAACAAACAAAAACAAATAGTAAAAGAGACACCAAAACTCACCATGAGGCGAAGGTAGGCTTTCCATTGCAGAAATCTGCAGTTTTGATTGGTGGCCATCTTGGAAAAGGAGCCGTACATGCGCAGTTGAGAAAAAGGCCCCAAGTAAAGGAACAGCGATCTGCACATGCCCAGTCACTTCCTATGACCTACGTCACACACGTCTTGACGTCAGAGGCCCTGGACCACGCCCACTTAAAGGGGAAATGTCCCAAAACATGGAGAAAAATAATTTAAAGCCGTAAAACCCAATTCTTTCACCTGGAACGACAGCACAATGCCTGAAATTCAAGCAGTAGCTGAAAGTAACCTCCGCAGAACCCTGCAACAAGCAGTTAGCACTGCCCAAAGAGATGATACAGTCCTTGAAGACTATGACTCAGACCTTGAATTCTTCTTTGGACATCGCGAGCCCAATGCTAGCTCTGACACAAAACGTGATGATATGGTCTTGGAAGACAATGACTCAGACGAAGATTTCACCTTGGGAGGTGGCTACCCCAGTACCAAATCCGAACCGCAACTAGACGTGTTGTACATTGAAGACCCCAACGACGAGTTCTTCGGATTGGGGAATCTTCAGCCCAGCATACATGACATCCCGACTCGTGAGTGCAGGATTATGTTGCGGCCTGACACCAAGAGACAAAGAGCGGTACAAGCCCACAGAGAGCGGCCTGCTGCCACACAGAGAGTGGTCCATGCACCACAAAGGGTCCCAGCCTCCACACAGAGAGTGGTCCACACACCACAAAGGGTCCCAGCCTCCACACAGAAAGCGATGAAAGACTCCACAGTGAGACAACTGCACGTCTCCACACAGAAAGTGACTCCAGGGACACAAGCCTCTGCATCGAGCTCGTGGACAGACTCCACGATAGAAGAACTGCAAGACTCCAGAGTGCAATCCTTGCATGAACAAGAAGTGACTCGAGTGACGCAAGCCTCCACAGCGACCTCGTGGACTGCCCCCACGATAGAAGGAATGCAAGACTCCAGAGCGCTGTCCTTGCATGGACAAGACCATAAGGGTGTAGCAACCTCCTCTGAGCAACCAGCAGCAGACAATGCAAGTCTGCCACGCTCAAGTGAACAACAGGAAGACTATGACAGTCTACCACGCTCCAGTGAACAGCAAGAAGACTATGGCAGTCTACCACGCTCCAGTGAACAGCAAGAAGACTATGACAGTCTACCACGCTCCAGTGAACAGCAAGAAGACTATGACAGTCTAACATGCTCCAGTGAACAAGAAGAAGACTCTGACAGTCTACCCAGCTCAAGTGAATGACAAGCAGACACTGAGGCTCTACCCACTGTATGTGAGACAAGTGGCGACGGCATCCCACTTCCCATACAAGATGTGCAACGTGACAGATCTCAGCTAGTGTGTACAGAGGCACTTGACAAGCACAGTGAGACTACTGGTGACTCCGGTGACACCACGTTACTTCAGACCTCATTCGCCCGAGCCTCTCCACAAGCAAATGCATTCCTGAATGTTTTGACTCCGGACGGGGAGCATCAAGAGACGTCAGACGATTTAAGTGAACCTGAAATGACTCCGGACGGGAAGCATCAAGAAACCTCAGCTGACACAGGTAAACCAGAAAGGGCTCCAGACGGGGAGCATCGACAAGCCAAAACTGACTCAGGTGAAACAGGCCAGACTCCAGACGGGGAGAATCGACGAGCCAAAGCTGACTCAAGTAAGCCAGACATGACTCCAGATGGGGAGCGCCGTGAACTCAGTGACGGCACGCTCAAGGAAACAGAAGATGCCACAAAGCACGCTGACACGAGTAACTGTGTGAAGGACGCATATTATCCACAGAGTGTGGTCCTTGAGCGCAGCAAACATGACAACACCAACCAACACAACAACAACATCAAAAACAACATCCAGAAGCGTACCAAAGGCAACAACGTCGACAACAAGCGCGACAAAATCGACACCAATGGAACTACAACAGGTACGACATGGTACAACTCTGCCCATGAGGGACACTGTTACTGCTCAGCTGGGTACAATGACATGCCATGGCAGGACGGCACAGATTGCATACATCGCTACCACAAGCATCAAAAGAAAAAAAGACTCCAAATCAGACAACAAAGTGATTTGACCACTTCTTGGTTCCTTACGCACAGGGACACTGATGGCGTTCACAAGGACATGCCACCATCAACATTACCAACTCACCAACCCAACAAGAAAGACACTCGACCACAATAATTAATGAATTTTGGACTCATGCATATGATTTGGACCTATTGTTTAATGATCACTGTTATCATAACTTGTACATAGCATCACTTACCTACCTGTTTTTGTTCAATTTTTTTTAACACTCTACCGAAAATATGTAACACGTAAAAAAGGGGGATGTGGTGATATGCATCACTGTAAGTACACAAGGGGTTAATGTAAATACACTTAGACTAGCTAGACACTAGAGGGAGCACCAGAGACATGACACATAGACATTCAGCCAATAGGTCAGTAAGATAGGACACGACCAATGTGCATTCACGACACACAGAGGTGACACTACCACAGGAGGGCATTACACCAACCCATATAAAAGGACACAGCACACATGATCTTCCACTTTCCAGTGGAGACTCTCAGTGTGTACACAGGGTTGATTTGAAACACATCACACCCACCACCTGGATTGTAGCAGACTGGTTCGTCAGTCTGAGTAGCTATAGCAGGATTAACAGGAGAGTCAAATCCAAGTAGGAGAATTGTTAACAGTTTAATAAATGTGCTAAAGCTATCTCCAAGTCTGAACCTTCCTTTATCGGAGTACACATCAAGGAAGCAGCTTATGCTACATCAAGAGCATAACAAAACAACTGCCATGAATGGAACAATTTCTGGAATCTGCACGTTCTCCCTGTGTCTGTGTGGGTTTCCTCCAGTTGCTCCGGTTTCCTCCCACAAGTCCTGAAAGACATGCTGTTAGGTGAATTGGACATTCTGAATTCTACTGTTTACCTGAACAGGCGCCGGAGTGTGGTGACTAGGGGTTTTGTCACAGTAATTTCATTGCGGTGTTAATGTTAATGCTACTTGTGACAATAATTATGATTATTTTTTTAAAAGGGGGACACATTCTGCCTGTGTCTGCGTGGGTCTCACCCCCGCAACCCAAAAAAGATGCGCAGGGTAGGTGAATTGGCCACGCTAAATTGCCCCTTAATTGGGAAAAAAAAATTGGATTCTCAAAATTCATTTTCTTAAATGTTAACAAATGTGATTAGGCCAAGTGGCTCATATTCTGAATGGTGCAGACACAATGGGACAAGTATCCTCTTTCTGGCTATAGACTAAACTTTCTAAATCTGAGGCACTATCTCGTCTCTGAGGTGGCATAAAAGAGTCCCTGGTACAAAATCAAAGAAGAGCACAAAGTTCACCTTGGTGCTGTGACCAACATTTATCCTTCACCAAACATTAGTGAAAGTAGATTATCTGTCGTTAATGTGGAACCTAGTTGTGCTTTTCCTACAATACAACAGTGAGTACAATTCAAAGGTCCTAAATTGGCTGTAAAGTGCTTTGGTCCTCCCTGGGTTATGAAAGGTGGTTGGTAATATTTTTTCTTTCTTTTGAAGAGAGTACTGGTATACAGTCAAGACCTCTCAGGTTGTTAACTTCTTTTGAACTGAACACGATGATCTTCCCCTAGGTCATTCAGAAAGGGCGATGCTGTACCACGAGTTAGAGGATGGGATGTATTCTATTACTCCTTATTTTTTTGCTAAGGTAATTTTATTTTTCGCTTTGCTGACAGTGAAGAAGTAGAAATACAATAAATCTCAGAGTGAAAGAAATCTACATTAAAATTATGAAAATAAAATATTTTAAAGAAATAACGCCACCTCTGTGAAAGGTTTGGTTTATACAAGAGAGTCATATTTAATGTAAATATTTTTATGAGTGTGTTCTTAATGCCAATTTTAATGTTATTTTTGTATCTTCACACTCTTGCTTTGGAGGCCAGGTTGAAATTGTGAAAAGATTCACAGGATGATTAACAGTCTTAACAGGCTACAACATGAATGCCATAACTATTTTTTAGCAGATCTTAGCCCTATATGGTGGGAGGGTTTTTTGGATTCATACAAGAGGAGGGAGGGGCAGCCCCACCCACAAGGTATGAGTATTCCATTGACCATTAACCCAGAATTCAAAGCTCGAGCTTTGATCTCTACTCGCTGGGAATGTCTGGAGCAGGGTTCAATTCCCGCGCCTTCTGGGTCAAAGATGGGACTGTTACCATTGAACCGAAAATCCATTCCGGTATTATGGATGGTACCTATGCTTGCAAGGTGACTAAGGGAATCCCCAGCCTTCCCGTTCACTTATATCCTGTAACAAAGTGTTCCATGTGCAAGACATCTCAACAATTGAAACTTTTCACTTCTTTTACTTTGCTTAAGCAATAAGGCCCATAGGAGACAAGCCATTGAACCACTAAAGGTTGCAGCATAGTAAGAGGCCATTCATTTCATAATGCCTGTGCTGGCTCTTTGCTAAGGCAAACCAAGACTAATCTCATCACCAAGCTTTTGATTGCTGCAAATGGGGCTGACAGCCTTGATTCAATGGTAGCATTTGCCTTTGAGTAAGAAAGTTCTGGTTCATGTCCTATTCCAGAGACTGTGGCAGATACTTTAAGCTGACACTGCACTGCAGTACTAAGGCAGTGATACACTGGCAGAGGTGCTGTTTCAGATGAGATGTTGAATGGCCGTCCTCTCAGGTATATGTGAAAGATCCGAGAACACAATTTGTAAAAGGACAAGGAAGTTCTGCCAGTTCTGCTCAAATGTTTATCTTACAACGAACATTGAGAGACAGAAGATGTGGTCATTTATTTCAGTGCTGTTTGCAGAATCTTCTTGTATGTAAACTGGTTGTTGTGTTTCTTAGATTACAACAGTAACTTCACTTCAAAAGTTTACAGTTGGTTGTAAAACACTTTGAGATGTCCTGAGATTGTTCAACCTGAGGGTAGGGTACTCTTTCCAAGAGCCGGTGCAGACTCGATGGGCTGAATGGCCTCCTTCTGCACTGTAAATTGTATGATCTAAATTCTATGATCTATGATGTTCTTTCCTGAGGCCCCATTGAGTGAGATAGCTAACATCCCTCCTCACAGCAACTTCATATTGCATCACCCCTGTAGTAGTAGCCAATAAACTGGCTGCTGGTTGCCCCGTTACCTTCCTGCAGATTCTAAACTGAACCTTAGGTTTGCTTCCCTTTGTTCTTTTCGTCCATTGCTCATCAGCCTATGCAAAGGCTGATAATGGGTTGAGATGCCTTATGAGGCTCTCACTGTTCCCAGAGATTTTGTCACCTTATTCTAACATTCCCCGTTAAACTTCACTGAGATGCAATCTTGTGCTTCCCCGCATTGTTCACGCATCTGAATCTGCGGAAAAACTCCTAAAAACAAATCATTCTTTTGAGTTTGTCTAAAATTCACCAGTAACCATTCAGATGTGGACACTGTGCACCAGGGGCTGTTTAGCTCACTGGGCTAAATCACTGGCTTTGAAAGCAGACTAAGGCAAGCCAGCAGCATGGTTTGATTCCCATAACAGCCTCCCCGAACAGGCGCTGGAATGTGGCGACTAGGGGCTTTTCACAGTAACTTCATTTGAAGCCTACTCGTGACAATAAACGATTTTCATTTAAAAATAGATAGTGGTATAACGGAGAGCGTTATAAAAAGCGAGGTAGATTTTCCAGTTAAGCTGTCTCGCCAAGTTTTCCATTAATCTTACGCCAGGGCACAACACCACACAGAAGTGCTGGGCAGTATTTCCAAGGAGACCAAAAACAAGCTGCCACATATCAAAATGTCAAAATGTGATGGGCAATATTCACTACACTTAATTTGTAATCTCAATTTGTTAATAACCAGTTGACATTTTCTTTCTACCCCACAGCTTTTGGGGGAACTCCCAGAACACTGTGCTTTTGTAATAATCTATGGTGTGCCAATCTACTGGATAGCAGCTCTCAAGCCGGCAGCCAGTCCCTTCCTCCTGAACTTTCTGCTAGTGTGGCTGGTGGTTTATTGCAGCAGAGTAATGGCGCTGTGGGTCTCAGCATTACTACCAACACTGCAGTTATCTTCTTTAATAGGAAATGTCTTTTTTACAATGTTCTACTTAACAGGAGGCTTTGTTATTAGTCTAAAAAATATGTGGACAGGTAAGCATGTTTAAATTCAGTTTTTAATGCTATGTGAGTGATTTCTTATGTGAGTGTGGTATTATAACTCTTAATATGAGCACAGGTTCCTGCATGATGCACCTCACAATTTTCCATTAGATATATTCTGACCTTCACTCAATAAACTCCAATATGTCGATCCATTATATTTCGCTTACTTACGGCAGCACGGTGGCGCAGTGGTTAGCACTGCTGCCTCATGGTGCCGGGGTCCCAGGTTCGATCCCGGCCCTGGGTCACTGTCCGTGTGGAGTTTGCACATTCTCCCCGTGTCTGTTTGGGTTTCACCCCCACAACCCAAAGATGTGTAGGCTAGGTGGATTGGTCACGCTGAATTGCCGCTTAATTGAAAAAAAAAATAATTGGGTGCTCCAAATGTATTTTAAAAAAAAGAAATGTACAAAAGAATAGAAAATTACACATACTTTGCAGATTGATGAGTGTGAAAGAGAAAGGCAGATCCGTTTTAGGTGAGATCCTTCAAATAAACTTGTCTTCTTGTTCCGAGGTAAACAGCAAGTTGTCCATTTTCTATTTTTATTTGAAATTTTTCTTTTTTAGAGCTCATTTTACTAAGGTCAGCATTGAAGAAGTTTTTTATTTAACGCTCTTAAGGATAGAGTAATGGAACCTTTTTTTTAGCCCTCAGGAGGATAAAGAAAACACAAAATTAAGTTTGCCTCAGCATAACAATAAAGCTATATTCCTCTTGTTCAAATCTTGAAAATGATTGAACCCTTTTTCTCCAGTGATGGCTTCACATTTTATCAAGTGACTTTTCTCATTTTCCACAATTGTGACAGACTCTGCAAGATGACACTTGCGGAGATAAAAATTTGTTTTTCTGCCGTGGATTTTTCTTTGTCAGTGAGAGAATACTTCAATCATGCTTTACCTATAATAAAAAATTGCTTCATTCCAGGAATTGACTGCATATTACCATTTGATAAGCTTGCCACAATTATGTTACAATTGTCAGTCTTTCAATCAGGATGTCATCAGATATCAACTACATAAAGAGTATTCTACCAATTGATATTCAGTATGATTTCACAGGTTCCTGCTGGCAAAGGCCAGAGAAATGAGTGAAAACTCAATTATACTGTCTTCACCTATAGAATGCTTTGTAAGCAACGACTTCAAGACACCACAATACAGTCCAAACCTCTGACAATCTTGATAAGATTACTGATGGTAGTCACTGCCAAGTGACACCGGATCGGATTTATACACAAAAGTTCCATATCAGAGGTTGTGCCGGAGGACAGGCAGACAGCTAATGGTGTCCTGGTGTACAAAAAGGGAAATTGAACAAAACCTCGGAATTAGAGGCCTACCAGTCAGCTTGATATCTGTGATAGGAAGGAGTCTGGAACCCATTATAAAAGAAGTGATGCAAGAGTATCGAAAGACGGAAAATACAATGCATCATTGTGTAGATTCTGAAAGACTATATAATGATTAACTGACCAGATAGAATTATTTGAAGAAGTAACAGAAAGAGCAGACAAGGATAATGCAATAGATGTCACATATGTCGATTATCAAAAGGCCTTTCACAAGGTCGCTTCATGACACAGGTTAGGGCATGTTGAGTGTGGGGACAAAAAGCTGAATGGAAAGGAAATTGCTTTTTAAAAAACGGAGTAGGTATAAAGGCTAGTTATTCAGATTGGATCAAATTAGAAAGTGACAATCCACAAGGATCAGTGCCAAGACAATTGTTATTCATAATTTATATTATAGACTCATAGAATTTACAGTGCAGAAGGAGGCCATTCGGCCCATCGAGTCTGCACCAGCCCTTGGAAAGAGTACCCCACTTACTCCCATGCCCTCACCCTATCCCAGTAATCCCACCTACCCTTTTGGACACTAATGGGCAATTTATCACGGCCAATCCACCTAACCTGCACATTTTTGGACTGTGGGAGGGAACCCATGCAAACATGGGGAGAAAGTGCAAACTCCACACAGTCACCCAAGGGCGGAAATGAACCCGGGTCCCTGGAGCTGTGAAGCAGCAGTGCTAACCACTGTGCCCCTTGGATTTAGTGGTTTGGATTTTGGAATAACTAGTCTTGTCACATTTTACAGATGATACTGAACCAGAGAGCATAACTAACAGTGATGGAAAATGCAATATGTACAAGAAGACATTAGAAAACCTGCAGACTGGGCAATTAAGTAGTCCAGGTAACTTTGAACATAGAAAATGTGAGATAGTGCACTTTGGTAGGGATATTGAAACATCACCTGCAGCAAGAAACTGAATGGAATAGAAAAGCCAAGGAAATCTCAGGATACAGGTGAACAAATCATTAAAAGCAGCACTGCAGGCGAGCAAAGCAATTAAAATTGCTGACAAATCCCTGACATTTATTTCTCAGGGTTTAAAATTCAGAAGTCGTGAAGTTATGTTAAACTTATATAGGATCTTGGGCAGGGTCTGCCCTCGTCTTCATACTATTAAAAGTACATACAAGCATTAGAGAATGTTCCCCCCAAAAAAAGGTTTTGACAGATGGTACCAGAAATGAGAAATCAAAGCCACTGGGAAAGATTGAATAGGTTTGGGCTTTTCTCTTTAGAATAGAGAAGACTGAGAGAGGCCCATGATAGATTGTTTCAAAATTATGAATGAGTTGGACAGGGTGGGTGTGGGGAAAACGTTTCCACTTTTGGGAGAATCCAAAACTAGGGATGATTTACGGGAAAATTCAATAAAGAGAATTTCCGTGGCTAGAATTTTTAATGACAAAGGGGCAGTAAGGGTAGCAGGCACTCTTTGCGAATAGTATGTTAGTGTCCTACCACCACCAGGAAACAGAGAATTTTCAAAGCAAGGGCTGGGTGGGAGAAGTCAGGAACCCACTTGCCTCTAATCTATAGCCTGTTCAGCTCCTTGAGAAGCTTGTTAATGGCCCAGAAAGAGCCGGAAGGTGTGGTGATTTTTATATCGCAAACCCGACCAGTCAGATGCATGTTTTTGCAGAGCTGTTGGATTCAGTGTGCGGAACATGCAAGTCTAAAAGGAAACTAAATGAATACACCAGAGAAGAAGCAATAGACAGATATGCAGAAAGGCTGAGATGAGGTAGATGGAATAGGAGATTCATTTGGAGTATGAACACCAGCATTGACCATTGTGCCAAATGGCCTGATTCTGTGATGTATATTTTACAATTCTTTGTTTAAGTACCTGCTAAAATGCTAAGTTTATAATAGTTTGCAACCGGCAAGATAGATTTCTTATACTTGTGTAATACAGTATGTGTATGTGATGTCAATAATTTATTGAGTTGTTACATAGATGTCTGTGCCCCAACTTCTCTTTTACCCGGTGGAAAAATGTTGAAACTTAACGAATGAGATTGTTTTTGAAACAGCAGCACATGTCAAAAATATTGCCCTGGCCCATTGCTGGTTTACACAACTAGATGAGTGTCCGAACTTCCACAAGTTCAAGGATTGTTCACATGGAACAACCAGTTTGTACATTTTGACTTTGTAAATGTTATTTTATATGTTACAAACAAAAAAGGCCTTGCTGCAACTTTTTAAGATCTCAGTTTGGGTTGAACAAGCGGAAGGATGACGAGGGAAGGAAGAAAGAAAAAGATCTTGAATTAGAAAATTAACTCCTTTGTTTGTTTGTTTAATCACAGTCGCTTCCTGGTTTTCCAAAATATCCTTCCTCCGATGGGGTTTTGAAGGCCTGATACAGGTTCAATTCACAGGACATCCTTACTCTGTTATGATAGGGAATGTTACCATTCCGGTCAAGGGCACAGATGTAAGTAAGACCAATGCTGAAATCATTTTGAGACAAGCAAAACTATTGCTAATTATAATGAGGAATACAGGGCGCCATTTAACCGGAAAAAAAATCTATGTCCGGTTTTGGGCGCGGCAGCTACAGCTCCGAAACCATCTCGCAATTTAAAGGCACTTTGCCGGGTTTTTTGGCATCGGGGAGTTTCTCTCTGCCAAGGCTGCACTTAGTCATTTCCTGCTGGCGAGCTTAGCTCCTCGCAGATCGGGGTGACATTTTATCTGGCTTACCTGTATCTTTCACCACCCCCTCCCTTTCAGCTGTCCCCTTCCGACTCCCCTTCTCCCATCCAACATCAGGGAGTCCCCCAGGAACGCACCCTCAGCCCCCCCCCCCCCCCCCCCCCCACCTGGTAAGGCCCCCCCGGGCCAGATCCCTGGCAGTGCCAACATTGTACCTGGGCACCCTGTCACTGTTACCCTGGCATCCTGGCACTGCCCCTGCCAGCCTGGCAGTGCTACCTGGGTACCCTGGCAGTGCCCAGGTGACAGAGGGAGTGCCAGGATGCTACCCTTCCCTGACCACTTGGGAGTCTCTAATGGCCTGGGAGATCCCCACAGGTGCCATTACAACTGATCCATGTTTGTGGAAGTCAGTAGTAAACGGCAGCCAGGCATGGTCATTAGGTCCCGGATCATTTAAATATGCTGACCTGGATCATGCCCACTGACGGCGAGATCCAGATCGTGTCACCTCGCGAGACTCCGTTAAATCTGGCAAGGTGTTTCCAGCGTCACAAATCTCGCGAGAGGCCTCTTGCAAGATTCAATAGCCTCGGCCCAACACCATTCTGGCATGGCAAGGCTGTTAAATCATGCCCATAATATTAGAGGTTTCTTAACATTTGCATTTCATCAGATATGACTTAAAAAGACTTATGGCAAAGACCATAGCATAAAGAATTAAGAACAATGTGGTTACAGGGCTAGACAGCTGGGAATAGAAAATGAAGGATAAAGGTTGAAGGAACTTTCTTATACTGAAACAATTCTGGTGAGTAGTTTGCAGAGTTCTGAACTGTAGTTGCTCTGATCTTTGTACATTGTTTGGACACAGCAGTCAAGGGAGCATTATCAATTTTTTGGGGGGAATGCATGGCAAATTATGCTAAGGAATGTAAAAGTCTGCAGGATGGGAAATAGTTTGCGAGGCGACAGTTGCAAATCAGTGAAGAAAATGTGAACTAATATACTTTGGAAATATACCAAGATTTTAAGCAGAGCATAAAGACTTTGGAGTTCAAATACATAAGTTACCGATACTGCATATAGATGAGGCTGTGAAAAGGCAAAAAGAACCTGCTTTTTTATCTAGAATCACACAGTACAAAATGAAAGAGGTAATGTTGAACTCGCCCAAGGTCTTAGTTAAACTGCAGTTCAGGTTATAATAGAGTTCTTAACGATTATGAAGAGATCCGGATATAACACTCGGTCGTCAGCAAGACAGGAATAAGGGTGTGTCATTTCAGAAAATTACAAAAAGGTGAAGATAGAAAGTGCTATATTCCCTTTTCCCAAACCATTTTCCCAAAGGCACGAAGATAGTTGTTTGAGACAGAGAAGGGTTTGATGCTGTGAATCAGGAGCAAGACTGTGGGTTCAGGAGGTTCATATGGGGAAGAAAAACACTTGAAGATGAAATATCCTGTTTCTGTGTTGTAGGATAACATGGATAACATAGGACTCTATGGAACCAAATTGTCGGTAAAAAAAGGGTTTGAGTCCAGTGGAGTGCAGTACTGTTAGTTCAGCTCATCACAGAGCTGTGAACACTGCTGGCAGGCTATGGCTAGCTGTTCCTCCCATCCCCAAGTTATAATAATCTCTCTGATGCGACACTCTCCAAACACAACTAAAGTTTGAAGGGAACCACTGTTTCTGTTTAATCATTCGGGGGAGGCAGTGGCATAGTGGTTTTGTTTCACCCCCACAAGGCGAGGTGGATTGGCCACGCTAAATTGCCCCTTAATTGGAAAAAATGAATTGGGCACTCTAAATTTATTTTGTTTCAAAATGATCACACTCACAGAAATATTGTTTGTGACTGATTGACACTGTTTTGGAGCAATGTATGGGTAGATGACTGATTGGAGAGATTCAAACAAAGCATTGCGGAAGAAATGGACACAGATCTGGGAAGCAATGACATATCTAAGGTCGTTGAAGGGGGTAGGCGGGTTGAAGATTGGGTGATAGTTTGCAAGAAAAGAGAGACTGAGGGTTAATTTATTTGAGGAGATGTTGATGACAGTGATTTTGCAAAGGCAGAGAGGGGTGAGGAGCAGAATCTATTTATAAAGTCAGCTCACTGGGGAGTAAGGAGGGTGTTTAGCAGGCTCGCAGTTTACTTGGAATGGTGTCAAGGATGGTCTCATGGATGAGATTAACTCAGATGGGAGCGAAACTGGAAAGAGTTGTGGGCGAAGGGCGAGGGTGATAGGCAGGTTTGACTTGTTGGGCAAGGAGAAGAATGGGTGTAATAGAATCAGCTGGGTGGATACATATATCGATCTATGAGAGATCGGTGAACTCAATTATGAGTTAGTCAATTAGGCCGATGTAGTTTAATGCAAAGTGGATTGTTCCACCAAAGGGTCAGCAGAGATAAAATTGGCCGAACAGTCTTCTTCTGTGCTGTAAACATTTATTGTTTTAAGTGGTGGTTAGGTAGAACCAAACTAATGCTGTAGAAATCTGTAATTGAAGAGGGAAAGGAAGACTGAGGAAGATCTTTTTAATCGGGATTACTGACTAATTGTAGTGCTCCCCAGTGCCATCCTGCGATCAGATAATTAAACCCAAAGCAAAGATTGTCCATTGGGCCTTCTGGTCTCTGCAACTATATTTAAGGTTTATCTGCTGAGGTAGATGAAGTAGGGATGCTGAATGGGATGTGGTTGATATTATGAGTCGTCTTTTACATCATTTTAATAAATTCAAGCACATTATGTCCTTTTGATGCTGTATAACCTCAATGTCTAGACCATACATTTTAAACCTCATAAGATGCCACATTGTTCCTCTACTTGTTTTTAAAAGTTAACTTATACGTTAAATAAAATTGGAGTTCTCAAACCTTCTTTAATTGCTTCTCATTGACCGTTATTGCTGAGTGAACATGGATTTTGAAAAGATTAGAGAGAAATAGCAATCTAAAGAGTAAATTGTGTCAGCGTGTCAAATTAGGAATGATTAACTAAATTAAAGGTGCTACATTAGAACAAATTCCTGTAATCTAGACCTAATTTAATCTTATTGTACAGCTAACTCAAATGGATTCCAAAGGAGCCAACTTAGTAATTACCCAACAAATGAGAAAGATGGCGGTGTGGTTCTGTGTCACATACATGGGATCACAATATGCTAGATGCAAAATGCAAACTTGACTGAATGACATCTAACAAATTTTTTCTCCCTTTTATAATCTGATTTTATAGATAATTCAGTCTATGGATATGGACTCGGAACCACTGTACATGTGCTACCTCATCCTAATAGCCATATGTTTTGGATTCCTGATTCTCTACTATGTGTCGTTGAGGTTTGTCAAGCAGAAATCGAATCAGGATTGGTAAAAAATGCCAGTTATTTCAAACTCAACGCCCTCAAAGCTCAACCGTTTCAAATAACTCCAAGACTTCATGTTTCTTTCATCCAGATTTGAAGATGGAATACCTCAGATATCTGGCAGTGTTGTGATGGTTCTTTTTGACATTATCAGTAATTGTGCAGTGACGAACTATGATCAACTGAAACAAGTTTTTAGATTGAAACTTTTAAACATCTCAGATTAGTAAATGTTTCCAATGAACTGTTTCTTTCAATTATATGGTTTGAAGGGGCTGACTCATGTTGTAGAGTGTTAGCAAATAGAAATAATTTAAATAATATACACTTGTTCTGTGTGTGGTAGAAATAAGATATTGGCTCTTCATGCCAGCGGGATATTCCGGTCCCACACTGCAGCACGGGTTGCCAAATCCTGCTGGCGGGCCGCCTCCACCACCGAAAACTACGCGGCGGGATGGTCAGTAAATCCCACCCTTGGTTTTAGGTTTAAGCTTAATTTGCGTTTCTGTAGTTGCGTGGTAAGAAAGGGTTAAAACTTCAGTTTCGCTTCATGTTAAACAAAGGTGCCTACACGTCTGAAGCTTAGATTCACTTTAAACTTTGCCTGCACTGAAACTGAGACTTTACGACCTAAAAGCAATTGCAGGCTTAAAAAGCTAAGCTGTTACCTAGCAACCAGAGGTTCACACTGAAAAGCAGAAGTGCTTAGTCGGTCTGGGACTGGGTATCCAAGAAGCAAGAGGTTTTCACAGAAGCTGCCAGTACAGGCAGGACAATAAAGGGGCAGAAAGCAAGCCCCAGAAGTTAAAGAATTGAAAGTTCCAGAACTCAGGGAATGAAATAGGAGACCCAGGAATACTGAAGTCAAAGGAACAAAGAAGTAAAATCTGAACAAGCGGTATTGTTCACTGAAATTAAAGAAAGGGCCATGGAGAGAGAGTGCCAGTTAAAGACAGGGGCTGCCATGTACAGACATGGAGAAGTCGATCAGTGATAAGCCAGAGATCCGTGATGTCCAGTGACACCGCAATGCAGCCTGTGAAGCAGTGATGTTCTGATGGCGTGGTTGGGTACCTGGCAGATTGCGTGGAAGCTTGAGTGCACTTGGTGATCCAGGGCTGAGGAATACTGAAAGGAGAGGTTGAATTCCTGGATGTGGATCTTTGGTGAACACATCAGAGAGAAAGTGTTAGTGGAACTTTCCGGCCCCCCCCCCCCCTTGCAGCGGGTTTTAGGCGGCGGAGATGGCTCACCATTGGCCGCCAGCGGTACATTCTGGTCCCATCGAAGTCAATGGCCATTTGCGATGCTCGCTGCCTGCACCACTGGAGAACCCACCGCGAGGGAGTGTTCAGCTTCGGCGGGATTGGAACATCCCGCTGGCGGGAAGGGCTGAAAAATCTCGCCTGCTGTGTGGCAGAAGATTCTAAAGCTTGAGAATGGAGTTTGAGAATCCTCGTGTGAAAGCCAGAATGACAGTAAAACCAGTTGGCTCACAGTGTGGGGACGAGGTGGGGGGGGTCTGACTACATTTCACCCATTGATTGACATGGACTGTGGGCTTATTGGAAACATTAGAAAATAAGATTTTGGAACTTGTGCTATTCTTACAAATCTGTGTATATTTGCAAAGGTACAGCTGAGGTGAAGAAGCTGTGTATTACAACTATTTTCATCTTGTTTAATAAATATTATGTGCTTTTGTTAAAAGTTGCAGTCCTACGACTCTGTTCACCTGGGACCTGACTGTCCAGCACTAACATCAGCTGGGATCACAAACAATATGGTTTTACAGGGTTTGACTGGCTTCAGATACCTCAACCGAGTGACCATACTTACTTAGTGTGAGGGCAGCACGGTGGCACAGTGAGTTAGCCCTGCTGCCTTACAGCGCTAAGGTCGCAGGTTCGATGCTGGCTCTGGGTCACTGTCCGTGTGGAGTTTGCACATTCTCCCCGTGTTTGAGTGGTTTTCGCCCCCACAACCCAAAGATGTGCAGGGCAGGTGGATTGGCCACGCTAAATTCCACTTACTTGGAAAAAAAATGAATTGGATACTCTAAATTTAAAAAAAATACTTAGTGGGTAAATCTTGGCATTGAATCATGATAGTCGCTATTTGATCTGTGGCAACACCTCAGCAGAGTCGGACCACTCTTATTATCCAGGCTAGCTATTCCAGTAAGATTCACTTCCTAGACTGGGTTCATGTGGCATAATCCTAAAACTGGAGCCTGGACATTCCGGATTGAAATCAGAAATCTGGAACCATCTGTCCCAAATGACTATGAATATGGGTCAAGTGAAACATTCAAGGTGTAGATTAAAAGATTATTGTTACATAATGACACCAAGGGATATACAGCACAGGTGGTAAATGGGGTTTATGGTAAATTGAGTAAATTAGATCAGCCATGAGCTAATGGAATAGTGGAATGGCCTTGAAGGGCTGAATAGCCTACTCACATCCTTGTGTTTACATAGATACATAGAATTTACAGTGCAGAAGGAGGCCATTCGGCCCATCGAGTCTGCACCGGCTCTTGGAAAGAACACCCTACCCAAGTTCAACACCTCCACCCTATCCCAATAACCCAGTAACCCCACCCAACACTAAGGGCAATTTTGGACACTAAGGGCAATTTATCATGGCCAATCCACCTAACCTGCACATCTTTGGACTGTGGGAGGAAACCGGAGCACCCGGAGGAAACCCACGCACACACGGGGAGGATGTGCAGACTCTGCACAGACAGTGACCCAAGCCGGAATCGAACCTGGGACCCTGGAGCTGTGAAACAATTGTGCTATCCACAATGCTACCGTGCTGCCCAAAGGGCACGGAGGCTTCTGATTTGCATGGCAAGTTCTTCAAGAAGCCATAAGCAAATGGACTCAGTCATCATGGATGCTCACCACGAGGATGGTCAACCTTCACTGTAAACAAAACAACTAACACACCAGCGGGTTTTCTGCAGCATGGAGATTTCTACAAAGTAAGCATTCAGAGTTACTTTTTCTTCTAATAGATAGAATCCCACAGGCCATTTGGCCCATCTAGTCTTCGGCGCTTGGAAAGTGCACCCTATTCAAGCCCACGCCTCCACCCTATCCCTGTAACCCCACCTAACCTTTTGGACACTAAGGGGAAATTTAATGTGGACATTCTACCTAACCTACACACCTTTGGGAGGAAACTGGAGCACCCAGAAGGAACCCACGCAGACACGGGGAGAATGTGCACACTCCACACAATCACCTGAGGTCGGAATTGAACCTGGGTCGCTGGAGCTGTGAGGCAGTAGTGCTAACCATTGTGCCACCGCGCCATCCTATGTGGCGCCATTACTGACATCAAATTGATAGTAGATAGGCACAATATTGGGAAGTGCATTCAGTTTAGTTATTAAATTGTGTTTATGATGAAACATTTTAGCATTGATTAAACAGATGTTGCCCGATTTATTTAAAGAAACATTGCACATTATATATGGTTAAAATATAAAAGTTAATTTAAATAGTTTTAAGGGGCAAAAAAAGGCGGTTTTGAAATTGACACAAAACACTGCGCTCTTTAAGGTGAGGGAGGTTGAGGCTGAGGATTGGATTACAATTTATTTTGGCACAGTTTCAGTATCAGTCAGTTCAAGGGTCATGTTCTCGCGAATCTGAACAACAATGTATCTTTCCTTTAACAACTGAAGAGCATGAAAGTTGCATTGCGGGGCAATGTGACTTATTTTTCCGCATCCCACATCAACTATCCATGAGCTCTCAAAGCGAGAATATAAAATAATTTCATTTTTGTACCTTGAGTTAGTTAGGCCCTTTGGTAACTGAAACGAAGGCTCTGGAAACGGGCGCGATTCTCTGCCGCCCACACCAGTTGGGAGAATAGCGGGAGGGCCTCCCGACATTTTTTTGCGCCCTCCCGCTATTCTCCCCCCCCTCGCCCGACCCACGACATGAATCGCCGCTCGCCGTTTTTTACGGCGAGTGGCGATTCTCCGCGGCCGATGGGCCGCGCGGTCGGGCCTTTACGCCCGTTTTTTCACGGCAGCAAACACACCTGCTTGCTGCCGTCGTAAAAGCGGGCGCTGGATGCCCGTTTGGGGCATCCAGAGTCCCGTTTGGGGCAGGAGCACCACCGTTGTGTTCGGGAGGGGACAGGCCCGCGATCGGTGCCCACCGATAGTTGGGCCTGCGCCCAAAAGGGACGCACTATTTCCCCTCCGCCGCCCGACAAGATCAAGCCACCACATCTTGTCAGGTGACGGTGAAGAAATGCGGAACCGCGCATGCGAGGGTTCCGTCAATGGCGTGATGACGTCACCCGCGCATGCACGGGTCGGAGCCGGCCGCGCGTCATCTTGGCGCGCGGCCTTAACGACGGTCGTTAAGGCCGCGACGCCGTGATTCCCGGGGTCCTGCTCCTAGCCCCGATTGGGGGGGGGGAGAATCTGGTCCCGGGAACGGGTGTGAAGGCTGCTGTGAAACATGGCCAGTTTCACGGCAGCCTTTACGACTCTCCGCATTTGCGGAGAATCTCGCCCACTTTGTTTGTTGGGAGGGCCCATCATTCTGGGCTGGTTTAGCACAGGTCTAAATCGCTGGCTTTGAAAGCAGACCAAAGCAGGCCAGCAGCACAGTTCAATTCCTGTACCAGCCTCCCCGAACAGGTGCCAGAATGTGGCGACTAGGGGCTTTTCACAGTAACTTCATTGAAGCCTACTTGTGACAATAAGCAATTTTCATTTCAGCTGCCATCTCCTGAACAACCAGCAGATGGCAGGAAAGTATTAGGTAAAAATCTCACTGCTTGCAGAATTGTAGAACTACATAGAAGCATATATAATATATAGTTGCCATATTTCTTGTGTCGATGTGAAACATTAAAATGACAAGAGATTATTCAAAATTAGAATAATGATTTCCTTATTTTCCACCCAGCTAGCAGACTATGACTCTCATGTTGCTTTGCGTGGCCACATCACCACTTAAACTAAAAGACTTGCACAAATTTCAAACAGGGAAGTCATGTGCATTTCTAGTCCACGCTCAAAATTAGGGGGGGGAAGGGTTATCGGGGATAGGCAGGAAATCAGATCAGCCATGAATAGTGGAGCAGGCTTGAGGGGCTGGGTGGCCTACTCCTCTGCCATATGTTTGTATGTTAAAATCCCTGCAATGTGTGCCAGGATTGAAGTTCATGGGAATTGTTTTGTACACATATTTTCTCATGAAAGTTGTATTGCGGGGCAGCACGGTGGCACAGTGGATAGCCCTGCTGTCTCACGGCGCCGAGGTCCCAGGTTCGAATCCCTGCCCTGGGTCACTGTCCGTGTGGAGTTTGTACATTCTCACCATGTTTGTGTGGGTTTCACCCCCACAACCCAAAGATGTGCAGGGTAGGTGGATTGGCCACGCTAAATTGCCCCTTAAGTGGAAAAAAACGTATTGGGTACTCTAAATTTATTGCCACTAATTGCCTGACAACTGAGTGAGTTGGTGCATTCTACCCACGGTTACTTCCTGAGCTCAGAATAATGAATTAAATGCGAACCCAGAAAGCAGTTGATACTTGGGCCATCATATCGCACTAAGATATAGTTAAGAGCAGCAAAAAGCTTCAGAGCTGTAAAATGTTGGGCTGGATTCTCCATTTGTTCTCCAGTCAGAGGTGAATTACAGCCAGTTTATGATTCCCCTAGGGTCGTAAAGCGGGATGAAATTCAGTGTTCCTTGCCATGGACATTTATGCATGGCCAGGAATACGAGGTGTAGAAGGGACTTTAGTTGGCGGATTAGCTGCCTTAATACTCTGTATTCATTTTAACCGGTTGCTTGACTATATTTCATGGAAATAGGCACTTGGCAAAGCATGATGGATATTTTGCCTTATTTTTTAGTCAAGAGGTTCTGTAGGAAACAGTCAGAAGGCCATACAATGTAAACAAGCATATAGCTGCACACTGTTTTGCTGACAGAAGACAATTATTATTTTTCTCTGGCGAGGAACTCAAGGCCTGCTCGATTTTTCTGTCTTTCTGCTTATCTAAAGAATGCATTTTGTCCGAGATATGGCTTACTGTAACATATAAATTGCTTGCCTTGGTGCTGGTGACGGCGCCGCTGCCGTTCCCTCCAACGAGGTATACCACAAGCCCAGTGGTGGTGGCTACCCTCAAAATTTGGGGGCAATGGAGGCGGCACAGGGGGGAGGTGGGGGCCTCGATGGGATCCCCGATACTGGGGAACCACCGGTTTGTTCCGGGGAGAATTGATGGCGGGTTCCTGAGTTGGCACAGGGCAGGTATCAGGAGGTTGGGGGACCTGTTTATAGACGGGAAATTTGCAAGCCTGGGTGAGCTGAAGAGGAAGTTCGAGCTCCCCCCGGGGAACATCTTTAGGTACATGCAGGTAAGGGCGTTTGTCAGGCGGCAGGTGGCGGAGTTCCCTCTGTTGCCGCCGCGGGGGGGTCCAGGACAGGGTGCCCTCGGGGCTGTGGGTTGGAGAGGGGAGGAACTCGGCAACGTACCAAGTGATGCAGGAGATCGACGAGGCCTCGGTTGAGGAGTTGAAGGGTAAATGGGAGGAGGAGCTGGGTGAGGAGATTGAGGAGGGGACATGGGCGGATGCCCTGGGGAGGGTGAACTCCTCCTCTTCTTGTGCGAGGCTAGGCCTCAAACAGTTTAAGGTGCTGCATAGGGCTCACATGACCGGGACAAGCATGAGCCGGTTCTTTGGGAGTGAGGACAGGTGTATTAGGTGCTCTGGGAGCCCAGTAAATCATGCCCATATGTTCTGGGCATGTCCAGCATTAGTGGAATTTTAGAAGAGCGTGGCAGGGATGTTGTCGAGGGTGGTAGGATCCAGGGTCAATCCGGGCTGGGGGCTCGCAGTATTTGGGGTTGCTGAGGAGCCGGGAGTGCAGGAGGCGCAAGAGGCCGGTGTTCTGGCCTTTGCGTCCCTGGTAGCCCGGCGGAGGATTCTTCTTCAGTGGAAGGATGCGAGGCCCCCAGCATGGAGGCCTGGGTCAACGACGTGGCAGGGTTTCTCAAGCTAGAGAAGGTGAAATTTGCCCTAAGGGGATCAGTGCAGGGGTTTTTCAGGAGGTGGCAGCCATTCCTGGACTTCCTGGCAGAACGATAGAAACAGGCCAGCAGCAGCAGCAACCCGGGGGGAGGGGGGGGGGGGGATGTTTTGTTGTTTTTTACTAAAGGGACGGGCATAGTTGTTCTGTGCCAATGTCGGGCATTAATTCATTTCCTCTTCTGTGTATACGCGGGGGGGGGGGGGGGGGGTGTTCTGTCCTGTCTATTGAACGGACGGGCAGATGTTTTGGGGGAATGATGGGTGTTAGTTTATCTCCTCCGCTGTGTATGCGCGGGGGGGGGGGGGGGGGGGGGGGGGGACACTGTTCTTTCTGTTCTGTTTTGTTGTTGATATTATGCAAAAATTTGAATTAAAATTATTTTTAAAAAATAAAAAAAATTGCTTGCCATACCTCTGTAGAGGAGGGGGGGGGGGGGGCACATTTGGAATGACTTTGGTCTATCTAATCCCCCCACGAATTTGTGTTAAATAAAGGGCCTTTCGCGTAAACTCGAAGTGCTGACTATTATTTTCTTCAACACGAGGGATTCTATATGGGGCCGCCATTTTGAGCAGGCAGCCCAGTGGTGAGGTTTCACAGCCCCCCCCCCCCCTCCGCCCGCACCGCCTAACAGCCCCACCTTAGATTACCTGGGTGCATTCCCTACCCCCGAGTATCGGATGTGACCCGATCCCCCCCCCCCCCGCCACCGGAGATCCCTGTAATAGTGGCCCCCCCCCACAGGGACCGCCTGCCTAAAGGAACCCCCAACACACACACACACCCCCCACAAAAAAGATACCCCTGACTGGAAGCTTGAGAACAGTCCAGACAGGGGCAGTGAGAAGAATTACAGCTGGAGCACTTATTTTGAAGCTCCACATGTCCATTCCTCAAAGATGAACTGCTGTGACCTGCAGCTGGTTCCCACAGTTCCATTAGCGGCAAGCCATTCATTGCTTTCTAGGAGTGCTCTGTGATTGACATCTTCTACAAACCATCTGAGTGGTGAAACCCAAATGTTTACAAACATTGACCACATCAAAGAGAGATAAGTGCATTGCAATCACACACCTGAGTGATTGAAATGCTCTTAATGCTTGTAATTCTTCTCACTGCCGCTGTCTGAACTGCTCTCAAGTTTCCAGACAGGGGTCTCTTTCCTGCCGGGGTTTGAATGGGGAGAGGGGCCTGTGGGGGGGTCCCTTTAGGCATGGGCTCCTGTGGGGGTCCTTTTGGTCAGGGAGTTCTTGGGGGTCCACCTATTACAGAGGTCCCTGAATGGGTCCCCCTATTACAGGGTTCTCTATGGGGGTCCCATTGGTCAGGCATCCCTGGGAGGGTATCCCTATTACAGGGGTCCCTATGGGGGTTCTCAATGTTACAGGGGTCCCTCTGGACGGTCTCCCTATTACAAGGGTTTTTGGTGGGGGGGGGGGGGGAGGCATGAGGGGCTGTCTAGTAGAGTGGGCTGGGAAGGCAGGGCATTGTGCTGGGGGTGGCCCTCATTTGGTCTTGTATGGTCTCTACCAGCATGGCCCTGGCGAGGTGTATCTCGTCGTGGACTAAGATGGTAACTCATTGGGGGGAGGGGTTAACTCTGTGGCCTACTGTGAGGGCCGCAGTGGTAGAGACCACAAATGACCTGCACCCATGTGATTCCCGGCCACGGAGACTGGAGAATCATTGGGGGGGAGGGGGGGGGGGGCGAAGCAGCTGGTTCCAAGCTGCTAACTGGGTGCAAATGGATCATTAAGACCCAATGTTACCTTCATTAAGACTCATTAACATGAATTGTGTGCAGCACTAATTTGTATTTTATATTATCAGTCCTTGGCTCTGGGTTAGGTGAGCACATAATAATAACAATCGCTTATTGTCACAAGTAGGCTTCAATGAAGTTACTGTGAAAAGCCCCTAGTCGCCACATTCCAGCATCTGTTCGGGGAAGCCGGTATAGGTTCTGGACCTGTGCTGCTGGCCTTGGTCTGCATTACAAGCCAGTGGCTTAGCCCACTGTGCTAAATCAGCCCCTTTATGTTATGTTATCTTCCTTTACATTTTCCCTTTCCTACTAAAATCTCTCCACGTCACCCGTGTGTCCTAATTAAAAGACTGAGGGAGATCAAAAATTAGATCTACACTCACTCCTCTTCTAACTATGCAAGCATACGGAGACAAGCAAAGACATTTCCCCTTCTTCTGAGGATGTACTCTTCACCCGCTCAGACCCCAGCCCAAACCCAAAAACCTACTGAGATAAAATTTGTATTTCACCACCCCACATGATCCATTAAGACTTTAGTTTTACTCATTCTGAGTTCCACACCAATTGTTGCTAATTAAATTTAAAACTGGGGATTTGGGTTAAAAATTTGCAATGGATGTGTCCTTTGCTAAAGGGTAGAAAACAAGTATTGATTCGAGAGGTACTATGTGAGTGGGGACGGCAAGAAGTCTTACAACACCAGGTTAAAGTCCAACAGGTTTGTTTTGAATCACTAGCTTTCGGAGTGCAGTTCCTTCATCATGTGAGTGAAGAGGTGGGTTCCACAAGCACATATATAGACAAAGTCAATGATGCAAGATGATACTTTGAATGCGAGTCTTTGCAGGTAATTAAGTCTTTACAGGTCCAGATGGAGAGGGGTAACCCCAGGTTAAGGAGGTGTGAATTGTCTCGAGCCAGGACAGTTGGTAGGATTTTGCAAGCCCAGCCCAGGTGGTGAGGGGGGAATGTAATGAGACATGAATCAAAGGTCCCAGTTGAGGCTGTGCTTGGAGACTATAGTGTTTGTTTTGTTGTTTCTAATTCACATCCACTTAGGATTCAGAAACTCAGTGCAAATTGGCCAGATTTACAGACAAGCACAACTGGAATAGAAGGAGTGAGTTTCAAAATTACAGAGGATGGGTTGGACAAGAAATGTGAATGGGTCAAATAATGATAGACAACACTTAATGTATGGTCGTTCAAAGGCATTCAAGTTGTAGGCACCGAAGAGATTCAAAGATTTCTTTATTCTTCGGGTGTCAGCAGCACTGGCAAAGATGGCATTTATTGCCCATCCCTAATTGTCCTTCAGAACATGACTTTGGATGTTCTTCTTGAACCAGTACTGTGTGCAGTGAAAGTACTCTCGCTGTTAGGGAAGGAGTTCAAGGATTTTGACCCAATGACGGTGAAGGAACAGTGATATATCTCCAAGTCAGTCAGAAGTGTACCTATATACCTGCTGCCATTGTTTTTCTTGATGATAGAGATCATATGTTTGGAAGGTGCATCCAAGTGGTGATCTGGAGTTAGTTAAAATTGTAAAGGTAAACCCAGTTCATTGTTGTCGGTTTCCATTTGTTCTTAAGCGTGGCAGTTTTGTGCATTCATAGAGTTGTGTGCTGTGTGTTCTAATTGGGCTGTGGAGCCCAATTGCAGACTTACATGGCTTTCCAGAGGGCAGCAAGGATGAATTGTCTGATTTTGTTTGGACTGCCTCGTCTGTCTAGCTTGCTTTTGGTCCTTGGCTACCCGTATTCTTTGCTGCTCACATGAAGCAAAGTCTTTGCTTGAGATTGCTCCCAGGTAGTTCTTTCCTACTCATTTTCCTCCCAGTCCATGGTGGACATGCCACGTATCCCAAGGTTAGCCTTCAGGAAGCCCTTGAACCTTAATCTCGGCTTAACCTAAACTTGGGTAACACACCTGGCGAGGTATGAATACTTGTCCACCTTCGGAATTTTATCATCAGTTAAATGTACACGTCCACTCCACCTGAGCTGAACTCTGATGATGGGTGCTTCAATTCCAGATATTTCTGCTCTTTGAAGTACCTCAGTGTTGGGCACTTTGCCCTCCCAATTGATGCCGTAATGTTCCGAAAGCAGCTCACGTGGAACATGTCTTGACTGCTTAATATGACTTGAGTAGGCAGTCCATGTCTCAGTCATATTGTAGGGTAGGTATTACCAAAGCTTTGTGCACAGCAAGTTTTGTTGTAAGTTTGATATGTCATTTCCTCCAGTCTCTTGCACGAACAGGTAAATAATAATAATCTTTTATTATTGTCACAAGTTGGCTTACATTAACACTGCAATGCAGTTACTGTGAAAAGCCCCTAGTCCCCACATTCCGGCACCTGTTCGGGTACACAGAGGGAGAATTTAGAATATCCAATTCACCTCACAAGCACGTCTTTCGGGACTTGTGGGAGGAAACTGGAGCTCCCAGAGGAAACCCACGCAGACATGGTGAGAACGTGCAGACTCTGCATAGACAGTGACCCAAGCGGGAATCGAACCTGGGACCTTGGAGCTGTGAAGCAACAGTGCTAACCATTGTGCTGCCATGCCACCTAATGCTTAGCTGCCTCCAGCAATTCTACTTGCCATCTCACTGTCAAAGGTTCCAAGAGAGATGAAGTTATCTCCAGTCTTCAGATTGCATCATTGATAATTAAAGTGGTAAAGTATCCTGCCTTCTTTAAGCTGATGGTTTGTCTATACTCATCCACTGCTTTTGAAAAACAATCCATTATCCAGAATTTAAAAAGAATCTTTCATGGGATATGGGTGCCACTACCTAGCCTAATTTTATTTCCCGCCCTGAATTGCCCTTCAGAAGGTGATGGTGAGCTGCCTTCTTGAACCGCTGCAGTCCATGAGTTGTAGGTACACCGACTGTGCTGTTAGGGCGGGGGTTCCAGGATTTTGACCCAGCGACAGTGAAGGAACAGCAATATAGTTCCAGAAGCTGTTACTATCATTGTTGGGCTCTGAAACACAGGTTCAAATTAGCAAGAAGTGACTTATAGGACAGATATCCTTCATGCAGGAAGTGGTGAATTTCTGTGCCTGGAATTTCCATGGGGGTTTTCTGGTGGAAAATCAGGAAAATCCCAGGGAAGACACTGAAAACGTTGCCACTGGTACCGTTTCTCTGGGGGTTCCACTGATCTCCTACTGAAGTTATGGGAGGGGATTGGGAAAACCCCAAAGAAATAAAAATTCTGGGATCATTTAATAAACAAATAGATTTACAGTAATAATTCAGCTGAATAGATGAATTAAGATGGTCTAAATATAATTTTGCAAATAGCTGCTCTTCTTTTGAAGCCATAAGCTGAATAAATATCAGAACTAAACAATCGCCCTGACTTTGTCATCAAACCCACCGACAAGGGTGAGGCTGTTGTTGTCAGGCGGGCTGACCTCTACCTCACAGAGGCTGAGCGCCAACTCTCAAACACTTCCTCCCACCTCCCCCTGGACCATGACCCCACCATCGAGCATCAAGCCATTGTTTCCAGGTCTGTCACTAACCTCATCCCTTCTGGAGATCTTCCCCCTACAGTTTCCAATCTCATAATCTCCCAAACCCGGACAGCTCGCTTCTACCTCCTCCCCAAAATCCACAAACAGGAATGTCCCAGTAGGCCCACTGTGTCAGCCTGTACCTGCCCTACTGAATGAATTTCTTCCTACCTTGACTAAATACTGTCTCCTCTTGTTCCATCCCTGCCCACCTACATCCACGATTCCTCCGATGCTCTATATCATATCAACATCTTCCAGTTCCCTGGCCCTAACCGCCTCCCCTTTACCATGAATGTCCAATCCCTCTATTTCTCCATTCCCCACCAGGATGGTCTGATGGCACTCTTCATGTCTTCGAACAGAGTTCTGAACAATCTCCATCCACCACCACGCTCCTCCATCTGGCTGAACTTGTCCTCTCACTGAACAACTTCTTTAATATGTCTCACTTCCTCCAAACCAAAGGCATGGTTTGTGGGTGCCCGCATGGGTCCCAGTTTTGCCTGTCTATGGGGTATGTGGAACATTCCCTGTTCCAGTCCTATGCTGGCCCCATCCCAGAACTCTTTTATCACTGCATCGACAACTGTTTCAGTGCTGCTTCATGTTCCCGTCTGAACCAGGAGAAATTTATAAATTTTGCTTTCAATTTACGCCCCTCTATCACCTTCACATGATCTATCTTCGACAGTTCTCGTCCCTTCCTTGACCTCTCCACCTCCATTTCCGGGATAGACTGTCCACTCGTATCTATTCGAAGCCCACTGACTCCCACAGCTACCTCAACTACAGCTCTCACACTCCACACCCTGTAAGGACTCCATCCAATTCTCCCAGTTCCTTCACCTCCATTGCATCTGTTCCAATAATGCCACTTTCCAAAATGGTGCTGCGGTCATGTCTTCATTCTTCCTTAATCGTAGTGTCCTACCCACTGTGGTCGACAGGACTCTTAACCATGTCAGCCCCACCTCTGTTCTCACCCCTTCCCCTCTCTCCCAGAACCAGGTCTCCCTTGTCCTCACTTTTCACCCCATCAGCTTCCATATTCAAAGAATCACCCTCTTTGTTCCGCCAACACCTGCATGATGCCACCACCAAACACATCTTCCCATCACTCCTCCTGCCAGCATTCCGCATGGACCGGTCTCTCCGGGATATCCTGGTCCACTCCTCCATCACCTCCGAGCCCACATCCTCTTCCTATGGCACCTTCCCATGCAATTGCTAAAACACCTGCCTCTTTATCTCCTCCTTGCTCACCATCCAAGGGCGTAAACACCCTTTTCAGGTGAGGCAGTGCCTCATGTGCACCTCGTTCAATCTGGTCTACTGCATTTGCTGGTCCCGATGTGGTCTATGGTACATTGGAGAGGCTAAACGCAGACTGGGTGACCACTTTGCAGAACACCTTTGGTCCATCCACAAGCAGGACCAAGACCTTCCTGTTGCTTGCCATTTCAACTCACCACCCTGCTCTCATGTCCACATGCCTGTCCTTGACCTGCTGCAATGTCCCAGTGAAGCCCAGTGCAAACTGGAGGAACAGCGCCTCGTCTTCCAATTAGGTACGTTACAGCCTTCCAGACTTAACATTGAGTTCAACACCTTCAGACTGTGAACCCTCTCTTCCACCTTCACCCCATTTTTATTTCTATCAATTGATTTTCATTTTGTCCATCAATCCGTTTTTCCCTCACCATTGTCCCCCCCCCCCACCACCCCACTTGGGCCATCTGTTCCCTGTTCCTAGTTGTCCTTTGACATACTTTTCATCTTTGTTCTGCCATTAACACTTTCCAGCACCCTTCTTGGCTTTGATGACCCCATTTACTTTCCCTTTGTCTTTCTGTGCACATCTTTGTCAATCTCCACCTACCGCTTGCTCTCTGTCCAGTCCCACTGATCCCGCCCATCCCCCCTCCACTACAATATAACCTTGACCCTATTTCTACATCTCTCCAGCTTTGACAAAGTGTCATCCAGACTCAAAACGCTAGCTCCGTTCTCTCTCCACAGATGCTACCTGACCTGCTGAGATCGTTTTTACTTTAGATTCCAACATTCACAGTAATTTGCTTTTATAATCACTTACAGAGGTTCACCTATTCCAGAGTCATGATGTGGAGATACTGCCGTTGGATTGGGGTGGGCACAGTAAGAAGTCATACAACACCAGGTTAAAGTCCAACAGGTTTGTTTTGAGTCACTACCTTAGTAACAGGGTCATAATCTCTTGGGGATTGGAAAGGAATATATATTCCCCAGATCATTCACCAATCTTTTGACACATTATATCTCCGCCAGCTCCAACACCACTCCAAATCCAGATAACTGAATTCCCCCAATATGACTCAATTCTATGCAATTGATCTATACAAAACAATTAACTGGCTTAGGTTTAAAACATTAAGGGCCATTTGCTTCTGTCTACTCCAATTCAACATGCAACACTCAAATCTTGACACATTTAGACTAGCCCATCCAAACGTCACCCCATAATCTATGATATTGTTCAGATACTTTCTTTCTGCCCTTTAAAAATTTTTTTTTTTTTTTAGAGTAACCAATTCTTTTCTTTCTCAATTAAGGGGCAATTTAGCATGGCCAATCCACCTAACCTGCACATCGTTTTGGCTTGTTGGGGTGAGACCCATGCAGACACGGGGAGAATGTGCAAACTCCACACGGACAGTGACCCGGGGCCGGGATCGAACCCAGGTCCTCAGTGCCATGAGGCAGCGGTGCTAATTACCGCGCCACTGTGCTGCCCCCCTTTTCACGTTTCTGCAGGATTTGCATCGACAGTTAGCAGCAGCCCAAAGCGATTCCGGTTCCTGGATATTGGAGGGACTGAGAAAATGACAGGAATGAGACACAGAATGAAAAGAGCGAGACAGATCACAGACCCATTTAAACAGAGGTATTTATTTTGAAGGGGACATATTTTCAACCAAAGTGAGTCTTATTTCAATGAGTAAGGCAGTCCTGGTCATATTACTGATTATGCAGCTGGCACAAATTGGTAAAATTGTCAAAGGTGTGCTCATGTAGAACAGTATATGCACTGAACAAGAGTCTGAGCATACAGTTGGAAAACAGTGATCACCCTCTCAAGTATCAGCTAACGGTTTTAAACTGTCTTTGAGTTTCTTCTCTAAATGTATTAACTGCAGACACGCTGTGGTAATTCTGACTCATTTAGTAGGAGGTAGAGGCTCTGAATGTGTGTATTAGTTATCCAGCACTTTTGCATAGATTCCAAAATAAAATGGGATTTATTTTCTCCTCTGTTCTTTCAGGAACTTCATCACATTTGATGAGAATTCACTGTTTTGTTCAATTAAAAATGTTGAGGACCATTTTCTTCCCCCATCCCCACAGCACAATGCATTTGTTTTTAGTTACTGAAAGATGTGCCTTTTAGCACTTTGAAGTTTCATAATTTAATTGCTACATGTCCAACTGAAAAATGTCAGCTTCCAAAATCAGTTCATATATTAAAAATGAAATAAAAGATGAAACAATCAAGTACCCGGAGGTATTGTGGAGGAATTACATTTAAAAAATACAAAGAATAGCTATCACATTGGGATATGCAGTAACTCTGCAGCTTAGCTCCCAGATAATACTTGTAGGTGGGGAGGAAGGATAGAATTATGCAAACAAAGGCCTTTCTTTGTGACAGCTGCCTATTATGATGCCATTCTTCTTGCTCCTCCACAGTGAAAAAGTAGTTCCTTTTCAAGCCCCTTTTATAAAACAGCTAAAGGAACATCTGGTTAGAAATGGGATTGAGGACTTTCAGTGGCGACCGGTGGGAGAAGGTCGCACATAGGGTAGCTCCCACTATGGAACTTGTTTTTTTGGACTTTTCAACCCGGTTCCCGGGGATTTGGTTCACATTGTGTGGGATAAGGAAATTGTCGGTGAAAACATGTTGAAAGAAGGCTGGTGAAAAGGTTATAATCCTTTGATGGACCCAGAAAGCCTGCAAAGATCAGCAGGAGAGAAGGCGCCGGACCTGGCCTCAGGTGGGACTCCTCACATCACAGTGGAAATATTGACTGAGGTAATGGCGCAGGAGCTTGAATAACAGTTTGCAAAGCATTTTGATGAGCAGGGCAGGGTGATGATGGAAACTTTTAAGTGGTTAAGTAAGGAGGCACTTGGCCTGATTCATGAGAAGCTGGAAAAAACTTTGGAGGCGGTGAAGGAGCATGGAGAGGTGCTGAAGGGAGTGGAGGCGGCCTTGTCGTGGCATGGTGATTTAGTCACCTCGTTGGAAGCTGAGTTGATGTTCGTGCAGGAGAAGAACAAGTCTGTGAGGGCAAAGTGGATGACCTGAAGAACAGGCCGAGGAGGCAGAATCTCAGGGTTGATGGTGGGAGTGGAGGGCCCGAAGACAACTGAGATCTTCTTTCAGATGTTTGTGAAGCTTTTGGGGGTGGGTTTTGAACGATTGACCTCTCCGCAGTTGGATCGGGCCCACTGAGTACTCCAGTGGAACTCTCGGGCGAATGAACCACCGCGGGCAGTGATTATTGGACTCTCAGCTTCCAGAAGGAGCGGGTTCTGCAATGGGTCAAAGTGAATCGGGACTAGAGATGGGCAGGAAGCATCATCAGGATATACCAAGGTGTTGGAGCGGTGTTGGTGAACTGGCGTGCGGCTTTTAATAAGGCAAGGTCAGCACTATTCAGGAGTGGAGTCAGGTTTGGAGTGGTGAACCTGGCAAGATTCAGAGTCACTTTCTGGTCAAAAGATCATTTTTCAATACATCAGGGGAGGTGGAGGCGTTTGTCAAGGAGCATAGATTTGGACTTGATTGAATGGATTCTATTGGGACTTTAATGGGAATGCTTGGGAGGGGCTGTTTTGAGATGGGTTGTAGTTTGTATCTGTTGTATGGTACAAACTACAACCCATGTTGTTTGGGAATGAGGGGGCTACGGTTGTCGGGGCGCAGTGATCAGGGTGATGGAATGGGGACTATATGCCCCCCTGGGGAAGATTTAGGTATTGTGGGGCTTTTGCTATGCTTCCATAGCCAGTATGGGTTGGGAGCATTGAATTTCTTTGAGCATACACCCTGGGTGGGGCGAGGTTACCGTTGCTAGTTGCAGGGGAGGTTACCATTGCTAGTTGCAAAGTGTCAGCTAGTGAAAGGTAGTGAGGTGGGGGAGGGGCTGAGGTTTGTTGGACCTGCTTGGACAAAGTTATATCAGCCTAGTTTATTTGTTTGATGTGGGGGGGGGGGGGGGGGGGGGGGGGAGAGAGAAGAGGGAGTCGGTCTCTGGAAAGCTTTTCTGAGGGTTATGGGGGGGGGGGGGGAGGATCAGACTGGGCCGAGTGGCTTGTAAGTGTACCATTTATCTTTCGGAATTCGTCACACTTGGGGGCGGGGGGGTGGTTAGAACATAGTACAGCACAGAACAGGCCCTTCGGCCCTCGATGTTGTGCCGAGCCATGATCACCCCACTCAAACACACGTATCCACCTACGGGCAATTTAGCATGGCCAATCCACCTAACCCGCACATCTTTGGACTGTGGGAGGAAACCGGAGCACCCGGAGGAAACCCACGCACACACGGGGAGGACGTGCAGACTCCAAACAGACAGTGACCCAGCCGGGAACCGAACCTGGGACCCTGAAGCTGTGAAGCATTTATGCTAACCACCATGCTACCGTGCTGCCATTGTGGGATTTTCTCTCTTCAAGGAGAGGTGTTTGTACTTAGTATTTTGTTTGCATGGATTTGTTTATTTTGTGTTTTATAAAATGAAAACTTTAATAAAAATATTTTCAAGAAAAAAAAAGGTGGGATTGAGGGTTATAAAGCAGATAGGGAAAATAAATATTGTGGAAAACATGATGGTTCCTGAGCTGCTGGGACTATCAAAACACCAAGGCAAGGAATATAGCTGGTCAAGAACATCTTTTTGTTCAAAAGCAGTGTTCACCACTCGAATTCTGTTACATTTACCTCTGCTGAGTATTAAATCCAGGCATCGCACATGGAAAGTGAGGATTCTACTTGTTCATATCTAGTGGGTCCACTGAGTGCAATGACCTACAGTGCAAATTCACAAAACGTTTATTCCTAAGTTTCACTGAAATTTTACCTTTATTTTTGGTATAGCAATTTTGTGGAACCACAGCAGCAGGTGAAATGGATTGTTAACATCCATCACACAATTATGGACTTGATCTGTCGAAGGAATAGGTTTGGTAGATCAAATAATACATCTTTGGCCCATCCTAAAATCATTTAATGTTGCTAAGCAAATAATGTCAATATTTTTCAAACTTTCAATGGCAAAAGGCAAATGTCATTCATAATTAAACCATTAGTGATTAAGGGATAAGTTGTTCCTATACCATCTAAAATCAGGCCATTTAGGAGGGGAGAGTGTTGTAGGATGGCTCAAAACTGGTGCTTGAGCTGCAACATTTTCTTCCCTCTGAAGCCAGCAGATTGGCCGTTTGACCCTTGCTCATGTGTAATGAAGGGGAGGAAGGATATGAAAACTGGCCCATTTGCTACCTTCCTGCCAAGGCCAGGATACACTGGTTTGGGGTAGTGGTACTGCCAGTAGGTCAGGCAGCATCTATAGAGGGAGCTGATGGAAGTTTTGAGAAAGGGTTGAGATCCAAAATGCCAATCCATCTGCTCTCTCCACAGATGTTGGCCTGACCTGCCGAGAGTTTTATGACATTGCCCTGGCTTGAGTGCTGCAAGAATTAGCATCATCGGGAAAGAGAAAAATTAAGCAGAAGAAGTTTGGAAAAATAATATAAAATTTTAATGATAGTGTTTATTTGGCTTCTTTAACATGATAAAACATCCCAAGGCACTTCCCAGGGTCATTATAAAACAAAAAAGCCACATAGGCGATATTAGAGTACATGCTTGGTCAAAGGGGTAGATTTTAAGGAGTATCTTAGAGAAGGAGAGCTAGCCCTAGAAAGGAACAGGGAGGGAATTTCAGACCTTAGTGCCTTAGCATCTAAAGGCATGAACAGTGAGACATTCTTCATTCTTAAAATAATGTGAACTAGTCTGTAAATACTAAACACACTCGGAGCAAAGAGTGCTCAAGTGTAGCAGAGCAGTTATTGCTGACCCTGGCATAATATCTGGGGTCAACGTAGAAGATTGTGCGTGCATTCTTGGGCCCATTACTGGAATGAAGGATAGATAAAAGCTCAATGGGGTGGGTTAGTAGTGTTTGGATAATGCCAGCAATCCCCCACTATTCCAAAATGAAAACACTTTCCTGCTGATTCACCTGGTTTGCAGGAGCTAACGAACACTTTCCAGTCCAGCATGCCTTTCTTCCATGGGATACAAGACTAGCATTCGTTATCCATCCCTAATTGCCCTTGAAACTGAGTCGCTTGCTTAGCCACTTTAGAGTGCAGTTCAGTCAGCTACATTGCTGTAGGATGGCAGGTTACTTTCCCTCAACCATTGCCCAAATGGGTTTTCACAACCATCACTGATGATTGTCATGGAGACCAGCTTTGTTCATTGAATTTAAATTCTACTAGCTGCAATGATAGGATTTGAACCCACGTCTCCAGAACATTAGCCTGGGCCTCTGGATAACTCATTCAGGGGCATGATCAGCATCTCCTCCCTATTTATGAGGCATTTCTTGACATTACACCAGTGAGCCTGGCACCTGCCATTTGTTACACCTGCACACATCCAAATCTCTGCGCAGTAGCGAGATCAGAATTGAGGGAACACATGGTGAGAAATATCTCCCACATTGACCCTTTCAGGGGCTATATTTAAGGTGGATGTGAAACCTGGAAGGCACATATCTTCTGGGCAGAAAGCAGGTATTTACAGGAATTGTACAAATTTATCTCCCAATGAAGGATATTCAAACCCTGGGCATAAGTGGTTTGATTTTTGAGAATAGCCAACATACACATTTATAAAATGATTTTTTTTTTTTTAAAAACTGGTGAAAATTTCTCATAATAATCAAAATAGAAGAAAGTGACTAATAAGCAAACGGACATATTAACTTTCACCCCGAAAACTAAACTAAACCCAATAGCTTACAGCGACTAGCTCCTTAAAAAAGAAAATGAATAGCTGCCGTCTACCCTTCTACTGACCCTCTAATGGTGTACTAGGCTCGGACAACTACGTTCACCCCCATCTGAAGCACCGGTGAGTCTGATACCCCAAACATGGTCACCAGCCATATTGAATCCAAATCAACATTGAGTATCTCTGACATGGTGTTGAAGAACGAAGCTTACCAACTTGGGACAAGACCAGAACGCAAAGAGTGTGGTTTCCTCCCACAAGACCCAAAAGACGTGCTTGTTGGGTAAATTGGACATTCTGAATTCTCCCCCCATTGTACCCGAAAAAGACACCAGAGTGTGGCAACTAGGGGATATTCACAGAAACTTCATTGCAGTGTTAATGTAGCCTGTTTGTGATGAAAAAGATGATGATTATAGCTGTTGTGTGCAGTTCTGGACACATTACAGGAATGTCATAATTGCTCCGGAAAGATACAGAGGAGATTTACAAGAATGCTGCCAAGGCATGAAAATTGCAGCTATAAGGAAAGATTGGAAAGGGTAGGGTTGTTTTCCTTCAAACAGAAGGTGGCTAAGAGAGAACCTAATTGAAGTGTACAAAATTATGAGAACCTGGACAGGGTAGACAGGAAACACTTGTTTTCCAGAGTCGAGGGGTAAATTACCAGGAGGCATAGATGCAAGGTGATTGGCAGAAGGATTAGAGGGAACATGAGGGAAAACCTTTGCACCCAGAGGGTGGTGGGTGTCTGGAATTCACTGCCCGAATTGGTGGTTGAGGCTCAAATACTCAACTCATTTAAAAAGGTACCGAGATCTGCACCTGAAGTGCTGAAACCTGCAAGGCTTCGAACCAGGAGCTGAGCAGCTAGTTTATTTTTCTCTTTTTTGGCTGGCGCAGACATGATGGGCTGAATGGCCCCTTACTGCACACCGTCACTTTTCTATGGTTCTATCTCAATAATCTACCATGGCTCATTTTGGAGGAGCTCAAAACTTTGAATTTCCTTATCTTCCCTACAAATCAACAGGCTTGTAAAACCCAAAGTTCTGATTTGTCTCACTTTCTTACCCCTCGATATTTTACACCAAGTCCAGAACTAAATCCTTTCATCAGGATTTACAATGAGTCAGCCTTAAGTGCTGCATTCAGTAGGATTGATTTACATCTGCAACAAATGGCAATTGAGTGGGAACTGCAACAGCATGAATTTGCTCCTAATTGAACAGAAATGCAAAGGCATTTTTAAGCATTTCCTCATTTCTCTCACCAAAGACATTCTTCTATTCACTTTCAACCTAATTTTCTTCTATGTCTGCCTTGGTTGCTGGGTCAGGGGGAGCAGAGACGACAGCACATGGCACACCCCAAGTCTGCACTGCACTGTCAAACATCCAACTGCCTAGACATCCATTTTCCAGGATATTTTGCACCAGTCAATGTGCTCAACCATTCTCTTTCTCATCCTCAGTAAAACTACCTCTCTGGTCACGCAGTACAATCTCCATCTTTGCTCCCTCATATCCAAGGGAGGCAGGACCTGAGCAAATTTGACATGTTAGCAGGTTTCGCTATCCAATGCCAGACTCAGCTGGACCATGTGAAACACTACCTTTTCTCTGGCAAAACTGCTCACGACTCCAATTTAATCCTAGAGTGCAAAGATAACCTCCTGCCTCTTTCCTCCACAACCAAACATCATTGTCATTACCAATAAGTACAATGAGCTCATGGACTTTGTCACAAAAATTGAGAACATCTGTTCTGTTGCTTCCCCTTTTCCTTAGTTGACAAGTCTAGCTCAGTTTGATTGTCCTCACTTGTATCTTTCAAATCGTAGCCAGACTGTTGCCAGGACTGGCTTCTCTTCCTGTCTCTCCACTGTTACCTCCGAAGTCCCTCAAGGATCTGTCCTTGGTCTCCCTCCTGTAAAATCTTTATTTGATCAATGTTGGCTATGGAGAGAAGAAAACCCAAATGTTTAATCATGTCCAGGGGACCAGATCCAGAAATAAGCATTGGTTCCAGACGGATCTGCTCGAATTTCATGGGAATAAGATTTTGCCCTGGCATCTGAAGCTTTGCACATTTTCAGAAAAAGTGCAAGCTTCACTGCCATCTCAACAAAATCCTGCTGAGCTTCCAAGGTCCCAATTCTGTAGTCTGGAGGGGGGGGGGATAGCATATCTAAATCACAATTTCTCTATTTTAAAATTTTATCTGCAAATCATATTAATGTGGGTCAAATGCCACGTAAAAGGGATACATGCCAGTTGTAAAGTTTGCGTTAGTTTACAACGTAACACATCCGTAATATCCATGTCATCAACATCACCATGCAACAGCTGCTCACCAGAATCATCAACCTGGCCTGTGTGAATGCTGATGTGCAAGATAGGCTTTCCATCACACCATACATTTAAACATATGACTGCATTGTAACTTAGTAAAATTAAATTAACCTATTTGGTTTGACCCTTTGCTTTTTGAGAGACAACTGGAATAAGAACTTGAATTCATTCAGGAACATCCACAATTTAGAATAATCCAAATAATTTATCAGCTAAAAAAGTGCTTCTGAAATCTAGTCATTGTTATAGGCAAACACAGTAAGCCTTTACCCACAAGGGCGTATAAAGAGCAATGAAATTAATGACGCCAGTGTCTATGTAGTTACATTGTGCACCTTGTGTTGCCCCATTATGTATTTTCTTTTTCTTTCATTTTCTTTTCATGTAATGAATGATCTGTTGAGCTGCTCACAGAAAAATACTTTTCACTGTACCTCAGTACTGACAATAAACAAATCCAATCCAATTTGGTTAATGTTGATTGATGATTAAATATTGGTCAGCACACAATGAGAACTCCCACGCTGCTTTGACAGTGCAGCACCCCCTCAGTACTGTACAGGTGTTAACTTAGAGTATGTGCCTTGTGATTGCTGCCAACACCAGAATGACAGCAATATCAAAGTTTTAAAACTGATGGAGCAAAAGTGTTAAATGAGGAAAATGCCTGAGAACATAATGAACAACTTAGGAGAGAACAGAGAGCACAAGAGAAAAGATTTATCCCCTTCAAATCTTTATTTGTCATGTTAAATACTACTGTACAGTCAAACATATAGTTATGGTCACCATATTTCAGAAATACACACTTTCATCAAGAATTGGCTCATCGAAAATATAAAATGTCTGGTAGCTTCAATCTTCATCTTAGTTTTCATCAGCTGCTGCTGCTGTCTTTTCTTGCTTCAGCTTGTCTGCATAAAATTTAAAACTTTCCTGTTTAGAAAAGAAAAAATGTTTAATAATTTGTCTGAACAGTGCCTTATCCTTCTGTTATGTGTGGGCTTTGTACTGTTATTTAAAGCATTGCATTTAAAAATAATATATATGCACTGATGGAATAACTTTCTGCTCAACAGATACAATCCCCTGAATAACATTGTAATTATGTTTTGAAAGGCAAAGTATGACTAAACACTGACATGTCACATTCCAAAGTGTTGGAGCCTTAGCATTTAAATGCATTGACCTTTTCAGCAGTAATGGTATTTAGCCTTATTAAAAATCAGCACAAACTGAATGAATACCATGCGGCATCCTCCCTCTTACATAGCAAGAGGCAAAACATGTCACAAAAGCTAGCTTTTAATGCTGACTTTTAGGATTAGAAATTGAATCGTTTTATTATTTTGAACTTTGTCTGAAACTTCCGATCAGTCCAGACTAATGGATTGAATGTCTCTCCTGTCTGCAAGAATTCTGCACAAAATGCTATGAGAAGTCTCATCAAGTCCCAGCTGGGAAAATACCACGACTCTTAACTAAGAATTTTAGCACAAATTACAGAAATCTCCCTCTCTCTCGCAATTTGGGATACCATGTCACACCAGTGTCTTCTGAATCCAGGGCTGAGTTACGGTGTTAGGGCAGTGCAGGAAAAGTTTTAATCAGCATCAGGTTTGACACCAGGCCTCAGAGCACTGACAGTGGGTAAAATGTAAGTGTCGCCACAGTCCCAGAGGACATAGGCTGCTCTGCCCTTTGAGAGCTGACTGGTGGTGATTTAGCCCGAGTGTCACCACACCTCAAACGAGGGGAAAGGTTGGGAAGGCGGGGCCTTCATGGATAACCTCAGCCGGTACGGAAATTGAACCCGCGCTGTTGGCCTCGCTCTGCATCGAAAACCAGTCGTCCGGGCAACTGAAGATAGTGTGTATCTTTTGTCCAGGGGGCGATGGATTGAGAAACAAATTGGAATCTTGTGGAAGTGATTAGTCTCACCTGCTGGCTGCAGAGCCAATGAGTGACCCACATTGCCTCCTTTTGGGGAAAGCCTGCTGAACCACGGAAGGGGGGTTGCTTAGTTGAGTTGGCTGGAACTATGGTTACCATCCAAGTTTGAACTGCATCAGCATGGGCAGTCATGCAATTACCAGTGAGTATGTTCCTGTGATAAACATTAAAACAGGGAATTCACTGTGTGGGGAAATCCCAAGCAGGAGTCTGTGTCCTTCCACTTTGTGGCAGACTAAGGTCGCTCATCGACTTGCTACTGCATGCTATTCGTTCAATTGCCCCCATTTGTTGTAATGCTGACAAAATTGAATCCGGTGTTGAAGGTCGCCCATTCAAGGCTTCACAGATATCGAAGATCTAATGTGTCACTGGTTTCTGGCTATGGTGCTTTGTAGAGAATTTTTGCAGTAATGCCTTGAGTGTACTTCAGCAATGGATCGATGGCTGAAACTATGAAAAATTTGGGCTGGGAATACTTACAGGGGGCTCAGTGAAAGGGAGAGACTCCCCGGAAATTTTCAGTAGCACAGCAAAACGCTTCAGAAACAGCTCATCTGGTGTCACATTTTCATCTTTAACCTTCTCGTACAAAGCCTTTGCAGAAACCACATCATTGTCTAAAGCTAGAGAAAGGCAAAATAGAGACATTTTATGCAGCTTTAGCATGGTGGCTGAGTACGTATAATTTATTTTGCTCAATATAAACAATCTTATTCAATAAGCATAGCATTAAATAATTTACCATAACATTTCATCAGATATGAATATGCAATTTCTTTTTCTGGAAAATCTTTCATCAGGTCAAGGAGCCCAATGATCTTGTGAGACTGAGGGAAAAAAAGACAAAGTTTAACCTGATTGCAGGCAATATGTTGGATACATCTTGGCAATACTACTGGATGCTTAACAACTCCAAAAGATAATACCTTTAATCTCATTCTTCTACACGTATATCCTACATGTATATTATCACTCAAAGGAAAAATGTAAGGCTTTTTTCTGCAACTGTGCAAGCTAAACAAAGGATCTATTGGCACTGTATTTCCTTGAGAGTCAAATCAATGTATCTTTTTAGTCAAAGTGCCCAGAATTGTGTAATAAATAATAATGCCAAGGAAAGCCATCAGAGGAAGTAACACAAACATAATTTGAAGGTAATGTTGAGAAGCTGATGTTAATTTGTGCACCAAGAAGCTTGTTATAACCAACTGCTTTTTACGTGCCAACATTTCCGAGGTCGTCACACTTGCCCAGGCAGTTATTATCGGGCAGCCAGTTACACTGCAGTAGATTGCTAGAATTAGAAGATCAACTGAGACTACTCTTTTGGGATCATACTTCGATTTCTTTTGAAGATCTGTTGTGAGAAATTAGGATGGGATTTACCCCCACACCTCTTTCCACTTGAATGACAAATTTATAATCTCAGCTGGGATTGTTTATTGTGAATTAGGTGAGTGCAGGGCTAGCAGAGGGTAGCTCACCTACAGAGGCTTAAAGAAAAGGAAGATGAGTTACACTGTCACTGTGTTCATAACCTTCCACAGATGGTTAAAGTGTATCACTTGTTACTGATAGTACCTTGAGATAAGTCCCTCTCTAATCCCTTGGTTAGAAAACAGCATGTGGCTCAGTGTGAAAACATTGTGAAAATAACAAACATTGTGTTCCCTATGCTGCATGCAGAACAGTTAAAACAGGATACTGCAAACATCTTAAAGTCTCTTTGGTATGCATACCTGCCCAGGTTTCTGTGACGTTTTAGTAATGAATGAAACCAAGCTGATTTTCTGTTCCGAAATGGCAGGGCACCTCTGAAAAACATCAAACCGAAAGACATTGGTGCCATTTAAATTAGTAATCTGATGAAACAGAGGGTAGCTCTTGGGTGAATGCTTGAACATTTCACTACTACTACAGAAAGTCGGTGGGACAATGGGTCTCATAGATGTGATTCAACAAACATGGGATAACATACTGACTGAGTACTTAGCATTTGAATAACTTAATCCTAAAATTATCATCGTCTTTAAGTGGGTGAATATTGAAAAATGTAATTTGCACTCTTTACATATTCTGTGATTTAGGATGAGAATGTTTGATGAATAATAAAATACAATTTACACTTTGAAGTCACCAAACTTGGTATAACAAGATCAAATGCAGCGTAGTGATTCATCATTCTATCCAACAACAATAATATCCATTCAACAATAATATTGCATTCTACAACTAGCTGTCTCCGTAGCTCCCTGTTCTAATGTCAATTTGTGGTGAAGTGTTATGCAGTGTGTCCACACCCTTATCAGACTGTTTCTGACCATACAGAGGGCATATATAACTAAGAGAGATGAGACTTCACTCCTTCAGTCTGGCTGAATCCAAAGTCCCAAGATGAAAGGATAATGTAGAAAACCAATGTAGAAACTTTGATGTCCTTTGCCAGGTACAATGTGAACATTTTCTTGCCAGGATATGTACCTGCCTAAGTCTCAACTTTAATTAAGTCACATAGTGCACAGCCATGATCATGTTAAAAGCCATAAACCAAAAATATAACCCACGCTATATTAATGAATGGAATATTTCATCAGTTCAAAAGTATCTAGCTCACTTTGAATGTATTACAAATTCTATAAATTGCAGTTTACACAATTCTTTTATAAAGTTTTGTGTCAAAATACATGGGGCCGTAACTTTGTAACTTCTTTGAAGTGACAATCAGCAGCAGATTGCACCTCTGTACCAACTTACCTTTTCAGCCATTTTTTTTGTGGCACTAGCTGTCGCCAAGTAGATGCGTTTGAGGGAGGAGGGGCTTGGAGAATAATCGGAAATTGGGGGTGGTGTGGGGGATTCACTCGGGGGCCGGGGGGGGGGGGGGGGGGGGGGGGGGGGGTCTCGTGCGGACCCTGACTAGGTCTTCAAAGGTTACTGAAGTTGCAAGTGCCTGTATTTCTTGACTCTTTTTAAAGTAACTATTAGTGTACAACTGGCAGACCCGAGTGATAGGAGACTCAATGGTTAGGGAAATGGATAGGAGACTCTGTGGTCATGAGCGAGACTCCCGGAAGGTATGTTGCCTCCCGGGTGCCAGGGCCAAGGATGTCTCGGATCGAGTCTACAGGATTCTTAAGGGGGAGGGGGGGCAACCAGAAGTCGTGGTGCCCGTAGGCACCAACGACATAGCTAAGAGAAGGGATCAGGATCTAAAAAGTGATTTTAGGGAGTTAGGTTGGAAGCTAAAGAGCAGGACAAGCAGAGTAGTAATCTCAGGATTGCTACCGGTGCCACGTGCAAGTGAGGTAAGGAACAGAGAGAGAGTGCAGCTGAACATGTGGCTACAGGCTGGTGCAGGAGGGAAGGCTTCAGATATGTGGATCATTGGGATAGCTTCTGGGGAAGGTGGGACCTGTACATGAAGGACGGATTGCACCTAAACTGGAAGGGCACCAATATCCTGGGTGGGAGGTTTGCTAGAGCTCTTCAGGTGGGTTTAAACTAGTTTGGCAAGGGTATGGGAACCAGAGCTATGAATCATAGGATAAGGTAGCTGTTGAACAGGCAGAAATAATATTCAGCAAGTCTGTGAGGAAGGATAGACAGTTGATAGGGCAATGTTGCACTCAGTGGAATGGGTTAAAGTGTGTCTGTTTCAATGCAAGGAGTGTCAGGAATAAGGGAGATGAACTTAAGAGCATGGATCAGTACTTGGAACTACGATGTTGTGGCCATTACGGAGACATGGATTTCACAGGGGCAAGAATGGTTGTTAGCTGTTCCGGGGTTTAAATGTTTTCAGAAGAATAGGGAGGGAGGTAAAAGAGGAGGGGGAGTGGCACTGTTAATTAGGGAGTGCACCACAGCCGCAGAAAAGGAGGTAGTTGAGGGGGGTTTGTCTACTGAGTCAGTATGGGTGGAAGCCAGAAACAAGAAAGGAGCAGTCACTTTATTGGGAGTTTTCCAAAGACCCCCAATAGCATCAGAGAGCTAGAGGAACAGATTGGGTGGCAGAACTTGGAACAATGCAGAAGTGAGAGTTGTTGTAATGGGTAACTTCAACTTCCCTAACTGGAACCTCCTTAGTGCAAATGGTTTGGATGGAGCAGATTTTGTCAGGTATGTACAGGAAGGATTCCTGACTCAACATGTAGATAGACCGACTAGGGGGAGGCCATATTGGACTTGATGCTCGGCAATGAACCAGGCCAGTTGTCAGATGTCTCAGTGGGACAGCATTTTGGTGACAGTGACCACACCACTCCTTGACCTTTACCATAGTCATGGAGAGGGATAGGAACACACAGTATGGGGAGGTATTTAATTGGGGGAGGGGAAATTATACTGCTATTAGACAGGAGCTGAGGAGCATAAAGTGGGTACAATTGTTCTTGGGGAAATGCACAACAGTAATGTGGGGATTGAGGAGCACTTGTTGCGAGTGCTGAATAGTTTTGTCCCACTGTGACGAGGAAGGAATGGTAAGGTGAAGGAGCCTTGGATGACAAGAGAAGTGGAGCTTCTAGTCAAGAGAAAGAAGAAAGCTTACGTAAGGTTGAGGAAGCAAGGATCTGACTTGGCTCTAGAGGGTTACAAGGTAGCAAGGAAGGAACTCAAAAATAGACTGAGGAGAGCTAGAAGGGGGCATGAAAAAACCCTAACAGGAAGAATTAGGGAAAACCCCAAAGCGTTCTACACTTATGTGGGAAATAAGAGGATGATCAGAATGAGAGTAGGGCCGATCAGGAATAGTGGAGGGAACTTGTGTCTAGAGTCTGAGGAGATGGGGAGGCCCAAAATGAATACTTTGCTTCAGTATTCACTAGAGAGGGGGACCTTGTTGCTCATGAGAACAGTGTGAATCAGGTTAATAGACTCGAACAGGTTGATATTAAGGAGGATGTGCTGGAAAATTTGAAAAGCATCAGGATAGATTAGTCCAAAGGGCTTGACGGGATGTATCCAAGGTTACTACGGGAAGCGAAGGAGGAGATTGCTGCACCCTTGGCGATGATCTTTACGTCCTCACTCTCCACTGGATTAGTACCGGATGATTGGAGGGAGGCGAATGTGTTCCGCTGTTCAAGAAAGGGAACAGGGAAATCCCTGGGAATTACAGACCCATCAGTCTTACATCTGTGGTGAGCAGAATATTGGAAAGGATTCTGAGAGATATGATTTACGATTATTTAGAAAAACATAGTTTATTAAAGATAGTCAGCATGGCTTTGTGAGGGGCAGGTCATGCCTGACACACTTCATTGAATTATTTGAGGATGTTATGAGACACATTGATGAAGATTGGGCAGTGGATGTGGTGTATATGGATTTTGGCAAGGCATTTGATAAGGTTCCCCATGGTAGGCTCATTCAGAAAGTTAGGGGGCAGGGATACAGAATTGGCTGGCCAGAAGAAGACAGCGAGTGGTAATGGATGGAAAGTATTCCGCCTGGAGGTCGGTGACCAGTGGTGTCCAGCAAGGATCTGTTCTGGGACCTCTGCTCTTTGTGGTTTTTATAAATGACTTGGATGAGGAAGTGGAAGGGTGGGTTAGTAAGTTTGCTGATGACATGAAGGTTGGGGGAGTTGTAGATAATATTGAGGGCTATTGAGGTTACAACAGGACAGTGACAGGATGCAGAGCTGGGCTGATAAGTGGCGGAAGGAGTTCAACCTAGATAAATGTTTAGCGATTCATTTTGGAAGGTCGAATTTGAATGTTGAATACAGGGTTAAAGGCAGGATTCTTGGAAGTGTGGAGGAACAGAGGGATCTTGGGGTCCACGGACATAGATTCTTCAAAGTTGCCACCCAGGTTGATAGGGTTGTTAAGAAGGTGTCTGGCGTGTTGGCTTTCATTAACAGGGGGCTTGAGTTTAAGAGCTGCGAGGTTTTGCTGCAGCTTTATAAAACTCTAGTTAGACCACACTTTGAATCTGGTCACCTCATTATAGGAAGGATGTGGATGCTTTGGAGAGGGTACAGAGGAGATTTATCAGGATACTGCTTGACTGGAGGGCATGTTTTGTGAAGAAAGGTTGAGGGAGCTAGGGCTTTTCTCACTGGAGTGAAGAAGGCAGAGAGGTGACTTGATAGAGGTGCACAAGGTGATGAGGGGCATGGATAGAATGGATAGCCAGAGACTTTTCCCCAGGGTGGAAATGGCTGTCACGAGGGGACAGCATTTTAAGGTGATTGGAGGAAGGTATAGGGGAGATGTCAGAGGTAGGTTCCTTACACAAAGTGGTGGGTGTGTGGAATGCACTGCCAGCAGATGTGGTGGAGTCAGAGTCATTAGGGACATTTAGGCAACTTTTAGACAGGCACATGGACAGCAGTAAATTGAAGGGGTGTAGGTTAGGTTATCTTAGATTAGGATAAATGGTCGGCACAACATCGTGGGCTGAAGGGCCTGTACTGTTCTATGTTCTAACTATGTGAAGTTATCCACCTAAATTGCTTTGTCGGATGGTTGCCAGCCTATTATCCAGGGGAAGTTGGCTTTCGAGACAACTGCTGGGTAAACCCTTACCTGGGAACTTCTGACAGTGATTCTCCAGCCCTTCTTTGGGGTACCTGCTCAAATCTAATGCTGGGTACCAGGGAGTTATGGCCATCATCTTAAACTTCTCTTGTCCTTCATTACTCTGACTTTTACTTATTTTGACAACTTGCCAACTCTCCGACCTCACCTCCCAAACTCCTGACCTCAATCACATAGAAAGAGAAGGGCAACAGATGGATAGGAGCCCTCCAAGTCACTCACCTCAAAATTATCGGTAAGCCTTCACTGCTGCTGTCAAAATCTTCAAACTCCCTCCCCAACAAAACTGTGGGTGCACCTAAATCATATGGACTGCTGCAGCTCAGGAAGGCATCTCACCTGCACTTTAAGAGATGAGCAATAAACGCTGGCCTTGCCAGTGATGCACACATCCTGAGAATAAATTGTGAAAAATGTATTTCCCATCATTCTCCACTTGCACCACAACCCATCAAGTTCTGCACAGTTTCACGTCAATGCCATTTAACCAATCTGTTTGGCTTGAACATTACTTGAAATATGACACAACACCCACTCGCAGACCGATGTCGCTTCATCTGTTGTGTTTTGTTAATATCATTGCTCAAAATACATCTGAACCTTTGGTCCTACACTGTGGCTGACCTATTCTTCTCTTGATGTCAAAAAAAAACAGAGTACATTATTAAGAATCAGTGCTATCCCCATTCCTTCAGTACAATTTGGAATGTGGCGTCTATGGGCTTTTCACAGTAACTTCATACTTGTGACAATAAAAGATTATTATTAATAAAGGGATGACAAATAAATACTGGTCCTATTGTATTTGACTCATGGCATTTTCAGTCCGACAACTGTTAATTAAAACCAGTATGTCCTAAGCCATTATAATACTCCCAAGAATGTTGTCTGACCAAGACGTTGGTTGGGATTTTATCCCTTGATGAACAGGTTAACACCGGTTTTATGGAAGAAAGAACTGAACATGTACAAATGTCTGCAAGCATGCACCACCAGAATGAAAGGAAACAGCTCAGGTCTGAGTATGGCAATCCCAAAGAAGTTAACTTTTACTAGATGACTGTCTGCACTTCACAACACCACAATCAGGACCTGAGAGCAATTGAATTACTCGTAACTAGGAATGGAGAAAATATATCAGGTAACATTTGTGCAGCTAAGCACACCTGTTTAAATGCATTGAAATCCTTTCAATTTCAGAAAAATAAACCCTAAAAGAGCTTTTAATTCCTTTTCTTTCTGCAATGTTCCAGTATATATTATGAACTTACAGTCAATACTTAACGTTTGAACACAAATAGAATAAAATGGCCGCTGCAAATCTTGTGATCTGGCACTTTGAGCTCCAGACATTACTGACTAAATATCTAATTAAATATGGACATTCACAGCCACCCAGGGTATTCACACATCCCTTTGTTTAAGGATGAACCGTTAACAACAGGACCATTGCATTCCAGCTGGCCCATCTTGCTGTTTCATAATGGACAAAAGAAACATTGAAACTCAATGTGTAGATGAATGTGAATGGATCCCATTGACCTTCTATTGTATAACAATAGTCCCTGATCCAAAATAGATTGAGTGAATTTTAAGGTGTCAAACGACAACACAGGATGTGTAATCAACACAGCACCCCTTTTCGGAAAAAGGACGATGAATTTGTACAAGGTACATGCACGGAAAGGAATCCATTTTGTTGACTCCTTTTAAAACAGCAAGCTTATCGGCATGCTGTCAAAGCAGCTACAAGACATCTAGGCAGCCCTGGTACTAAAAAGCACCATCGTCAAAGTGGGAGACTGACTTTTGCACCTCAATAAGCCAACATCTTCATGCACATGTTTGAACAAGACCTCCTGACTGCACAGGACCTTCAACCGACGTTATACACTAGATGCATCGATTACATTTTTTTTTCTTTGGACCCACAGTGAAGAATCACTGAAACGACTACACGATGACATCAATAAGTTATGCCCCACCATCAGACTCACCATGGACTACTCTCCAGAATCGGTTGCATTCTTGGACACACTTATCTCCATCAAGGAAGGTCACCTCAGTACTTCGCTTTACCGCAAGCCTACGGACAACCTCACGATGCTCCACTTCTCCAGCTTCCACCCATAACACATTAAAGATGCCATCGCCTATTGACAAGCCCTCTGTATACACAGGATCTGCTCAGACGAGGAGGAGCATGACATACATCTACAGATGCTGAAATATACCCTTGTACAGGGATATGGCGCTCAATTCATCAATCGACAGTTCCAACACACCACAGCAAAAAAACGCACCAACCTCCTCAAAAGACAAACACGAGATACAACTGACAGAGTACCCTTCGTCGTCCAGCACTTCCCAGAAGCAGAGAAACTACAACAACTTCTTTGCAGCTTTCAACACGTCATTGATGAAGATGAACATCTTGCCATGGTCATCCCCACACCCCCACTACTTGCCTTCAAACAACCGCGCAACCTCAAACAAAGCATTGTTTGCCGCAAACTACCCTGCCTTCAGAACAGCAACCATGACACCACACAACCCTGCCATGGCAATCTCTGCAAGACGTGCCAGAGCATTGACATGGGTACCGCTATTATATGCGAGAACACCACCCACCAGGTATGTGGTACTCGCGCAACTCGGCCAACGCTGTCTACCTAATACGCTGCAGGAAAGGATGTCCCGAAGCGTAGTAAATTGGCGAGACCATGCAGACGCTGCGACAACGGATGAACGGACATCGCGCGACAACCGCCAGGCAGGAATGTTCCCTTCCAGTCGGGGAACACTTCAGCAGTCAAAGGACATTCAGCCTCTGATCTTCGGTTAAGTGTTCTCCAAGGCGGCCTTCAGGACGCGCGACAACGCAAAATCGCTGAGCAGAAACCTATAGCCAAGTTCCACACACGTGTGCGGCCTCAACCGGGACATTGGATTCATGTCGCATTACATTCACCCCCCACCATCTGGGCCTAGGCTTGCGAAGTCCTACCAACTGTCCTGGCTTGAGACAATTCACACCTCTTTAACCTGTGAATATCCCTCTCTCCAGTTGCTCCGTCTGGACCTGTAAATACTTAATTATATATATATATAAAAATATACGTGTTTCTGGAACCCACCTCTTCATTCACCTGAGGAAGAAGCTGTGCTCCAAAAGCTAGTGATTCGAAACAAACCTGTTGGACTTTACCCTGGTGCTGTAAGACTTACTGTGCTCACCCCAGTCCAACGCCGGCATCTCCACATCAAGTTCAACCGAGAAACAACCTCCTGGGAATTTGACTACAAGAAGCATCACAGTTTGCTGAGAATCCTCTGCTTTACAAGACTTTTACTTCAACTAAATTTTCAACTCATCCAAGATACTACAAGCCTGCTACAAAATACTGAAACAATTATAAACTTAATTATTTTGTTTTATCTTCATCTGTATCTTATCTTCACATGGGTGAAAGCGTGAGTGAGTTAGATTAAGCATTTGGCACCGAGATTGGAAAAGAAATCATTGAGGACAAGGAAAATACGTGCACCTTTTAGATACAATCGTTTTGATCACAGGCAACAAAAAGGATCACACAAATTCTGTTGTCATTCGCTTTGATCGGTTAATGGGTTGATCTCTTACCATAAAATCCCTACAGTGGAGGAGGAGGCTAGTCAGCCCATCGAGTCTGCACCAACACTCTGAAAGAGCACCCCAGCCCATCCCTGAACCCCATAATGCCACCTAACCGTTAAACCTTTTTTGGACACTTAGGGGCAATTTAGCATGGACAATCCACCTAACCTGACATCTTTGGACGGTGGGAGGAAACCGGAGCAAACTCAGGGAGACACAGAGAGAACTTGCAAACTCCACACAGTCACCCAAGGCCGGAATTGAACCCGGGTCCCTGGTGCTGTGAGGCAGCAGTGCTAAAAACCATGTGGCCCCTTGTTGAGCCTGACTGCTCGTCTCTGGTGAAGATTGAAATGTCCTATGTATGACAGAATTCCCCACCTCCAAAAAAAGTATTAAGATTTATACAGTTACACAGTTTGCACTGAATACATCAATACTGATGTGTTTGTGTTACGTGTTTACAGAAGAGATGAGAACTACTCAGTCTAAATGTGCAACAATGTTTGACAACAGATATTAATTGTGGGCTGTTCCAACTCAATGTTTGGCTTGGTTTGCTTTAACTCGTTGCATTTATTAACCATATTACATTACAAGCAAAAGCTGTGTTGTTTACTGTCAGAAGAGAAAACTATGTGGAGGCTGACAGCGTGAGTACCCATGAACCCAGCAATCTGCAAGATCACTGATTGTTTGGCTGCCACCTGCTGGGAATAGATTCTTTGTCAGTGCATGTGTGTACACTGTCAATGGCAGCTTTTATTCCCTACAGACTGCTCAACATTTGCTCTGTTTTACATCTTAAACCATCAAAAAGCCTGAATGCTGTTGTCTCATTCCCTGAAGATTACCACCCTGTCACTTACTACAAATTCAGAACATCCAGCAACAGCAACTTATGAATTTATGCATTTGAGAGTTGGAAAATTGCAGACAGAACATGACTGATTAAAAGAAAACTATGATGCAGCAATAAATCTTCACAACTTACAGCACCAATTTCATTTTTTAAATATAGGCAAAGGATATACTGAAAATATGGGGAAGTTTAAGCATCAGGAAGAGAAAAGTTGTTTGTATATCAACATTCCATGAATAAATATTTTAAAAATGAAGCCATGGTAGCAGGGTTCACCTGGAGAATCTGGCCATTTCCAGCTTAATTACCGGGGTCAGTTTTACTTCACTAGTACCGGACATTGGAGAGTAGATAGTGCTTCTAGTTTGGTGAGAAAATAATGCATTGCTGGGTACATAGGCTTCATTCCCAAAGAGAGGATATTTAGAATTTTAATTGTGTGCCATTGATTTTACACTACTTTTACCGTAAAGAAACCGATAACACAATGCAGGGAGGTAAGATGCACTGGGATGAGAGAAGTGCAAGTATCAATAAAGGGAAGAAATCTAAGCATTTGCTCTGGAGATAACATTCAGAAACAGAAGATATCCAATTTAATTATAGGAGTATTTTTTACTATCCTGGTTGCTAATTACAGAATACAGATATCAACCTTCTACAACAAGCACAGGAGAGGTTTTGTTTTTACCATAATATTTTAAAAACAGTGATGCTGCAAATCAGAGCAGAACACACAATTTGTCTACCTGCCCAATTCTGAGCATTCACTCAAATGCAATGCACCTCAGTGATGACAGCTGCACTCAGTGTTTGATTTTACAAAGACGGACTCAGAAATAAAGTTACCCAAACGCACAGGAAAAAAATGAAAATAATTACTTTACAGGCTTTTTAAAAATGTCTCTCGTTTTTCTGGTGATTGAATTTGCTTCATTCCGCAGCAAAGTGTTGAGAATGTAATGAGAAAACTAATGAGCTCAAATACGGAGGGAGTAGCGTTGAACACACTGTTGAAATCAAAACCCCCCAAGTTAATAAACATCTCTCCCGATTGCTCTTCACAAGGTTGTGATGCTATTAGTCTGTTTAAATACTCGTATTTAAATATAGATTTAAATATAGAAATATGTGGATGACAAAGTGACCATTAAATCATTTTTGTGTATAAAAAAAGTGAGGCAATGCTAAATTATTACAATGTACCTGCAAAAGGAATTTGGCATCTTCTGTTTTGTCTAGATCCATATATTGTAGGAAGAGATCCGTCACAGGCTTATACACTTCAAAATGTTTAGCTAACCGTTCAGCCATGGCACTCACTACAACAAGAAAGATAACAAAATGCTGGAGACCTTTTTAAATTTCTTTTAAATACAGCACTAGAAACTTCCATTTTGCTCTATCCGCATTCAGCGGTCATCGTTAGTTTAAAAACAATCATAGAATTTGAAATGTTTTAACCACCCAAAAGTCAATACACGGCAGAAGGAAATTTCTGTTTTGTTCAGGACAACCTGCTGAAACCATGTTAAGACAGCTGCTCGCTGAATCGGCCTACAGTCCTAGTAGGTTCACGTAGACACCTGAAGGAACGTTAGGGAGGGAGTAAGGGAAAGGAAATGAGGAGGAAATGAAGCCTTTTATTTGAAAAAGCATAGTTGTTACTTCCTGGACCATTGCAGAATATTTGCAGTTCTCTCATCACCAACGCTTGTTAAAACAGTAAGCTCAGATAAGGAAGGTGGCAGGTTTAATTTCTGTCATATAGATGACAGCTAGGAAAAGGGAATTAGTCTCACTCTCTTCAGGTCAAGAACACAACCAATTACGAGCACAGTGGGCCACTTGACCCCTCAAGCCAGCTGTTGATCTGATGACGAAATGGGTGGCACAGTAGCACAGTGGTACAGTAGCATTGTTGCTTCACAGCGCCAGGGTCCCAGATTCGATTCCTGGCTTGGGTCACTGTCTGTGCGCAAGAAAGAGGAAACCCACGCACACACGGGGAGAATGTGCAGACTCCGCACAGACAGTGACCCAAGGTGGGAATTGAACCTGGGACCCTGGAGCGGTGAAGCAATTGTGCTAACCACTATGCTACCGTGCTGCCCAGAGATATGACTTCTCACTACAAACCAAGAAACATGCTGGAAGCAAGTGTGTATGTGGACATCAAGACAAGATAGGGATCTGCTTTGGTGCCCTCCTTAATTAAAAATCTCGCCAATACACAGTGTAAAAGGTCATTAATCAAAAAAATGAACTCTGGTAAGACACTGGAGTGTTTAAATACCCACAGACCACTATCCTGCAGAACTTTGGAAGGTGAATGATACCCCTAGTAAGGCATTGGGGATTGACTGTAGCTGTGGAACCATGCCCAGAAAGGCATCAGGATAACAAGTAACTGGGGACTCCAGCAGAGCCAATGCCTCTGGGTGGAAGAAATTTGACTGAGAGGGGACGAAGAAACATATAATTGACGAACTTTCACAAATACGATAGGGCGAAGGTTATTTCTTGCCGTTAGTTTTTGGTGTTATCTTTCCAAAACTAACCATCCAAATTTGAACTGCATCAGCCATGATTTTTATCTTTTGCTTTCCTTGAAAGTAAATTGTGGGGTCACTGACCATGATTAAATTTATAGAGATGGACTTTAAACAGAAAAGTTGATATGGCAGATACTATGAAAGATCAAAGTTGATATGGCAGATACTATGAAAGATCAATAAGTCTTTACAATTGTGGTAAGCTGATTTTTTTTAAAAACCTGCCTCCTAACGATATGATTATGTTGGTGCAATCAGCCCACAGTTACCTGTCAAACCCAGCCAAAACTGTTGGCATGCGAGTTGTCAGTTCTTGGGTGATGCACAATTAACTGCAGATTTTGTCCCATCTGTCCCAAAAGAGGCAGATGATCGCAACTGCTGTTGCCAGACTGTGAAGGAGGATCCTAGATAAATTGAGCTAAACAATAGTTTCAGGACTTGAGTAGCAATATAAATAAACAGGAAGCCCCAGAACCACAAGATTTCAAATGTAAATCTCGGTAAGTCCCCCATCTTATCTGCTATCATTCTCCCTTACAGTTCCACATTTTAAGTACAAGAAATACACTGCAGCTGATGCACAGCATGCAGGATGCACAGTCAGATAAACTTACATTTGTCTATTGCTTCTTCATGATTTTCCTCCAAAACCTTTCGGAAGACATAGGACATACTAGTTGCTTGCAGCTGAGAACTATTATCTCCTGGAATGTAGAAGGGCTCAACATATTCCACTGCTGTATCAATATTATCACTGAGGCAAAAACAGAACAAAAAAAGTTGTACTGCATCTTAAATTACAACCTTAAAAGCACCTGCTGGATACACAAAGCGTGAATATTTCTCATTCTCATAAATGTTATAAAAAGAGAAAATTATTCTACGTTTTTTTGTACAGCTGTTATTGCAGTGAAGCAGAAATCATGAAACGGTAAAATAATTCATGGTCGAATAGACACAACCCAACACTAATCGGATGCGTGCTTTAACAAACGATGACCTTGAAAAGTCCAAGTCACCACAATGCACTTTTAAGGGGGGAGAAATTTATGTTAAACGACACGAACTGTGTGTGGTTATCTGCACATTCGTTCGGTTTACATGATGCGATGAATTCTTAAACATGCAACTATTGCACTAAGGCATCATCTCTAAATAATTCACGCCGAGAAGACATAACAATCTTGATCATTCAATTAAATATTTATTAACAAAGATACAAATGTCGTTCTGCAAATTTTACTCATTTTGCAAGCCACTTGTAAGAGTTAACTTTTTTCACGAAAAGGAAACCGAAGAAGTCGGTGATACAAAAACGGCTTTATCTTTGTGAAAAAACAAGACGGGAAGTTGGAATACTCAAATCAAGTACTTGGCAAAAAGAAAAAAAAATAAAGAAATGGGCTAGATAGCTGAATTTGGCAGGAAGTCTCGGGTAGTGGTACAGAAACCTTTCTTTGCCTGCAATCCAGAATCAGAGAAATGCCAAATAAGCTCCTTGCATATACTTATCCCTGCCATCAAGAAAATCAAAATGCTCATACCATGCCATACTTCAATTAAGCCCAGCGTAGCATTATCCCATGAAAGGTCAGGACCATGAATTTCTTCTCAGAAAAAATGTATTTTTATCAGAGAGCAAATGCAGCAAAAAGTAAACAATTTACAACAACAATTTCTGCAATCGCTGCACAGTTTGTTTTTAAAAATGTATAAATGTATCCCAAATTGTTATTTTAATTATTAAGCTAATATGTAGTCTGAAGTGTGTGGTCAGCAAACATGAAATATAATTTATATTCAACTCATAACAATGACAAAGATTAGCTGTTAAACCAGCCCACTCCTGAGATGCAAATCACATTCATTTTCTTTTAAACAAGGGAAGTTAAAGCCGCAATGGGAATGATTAAACAAGAAACTACTAATTATTTGGAACCGTTTGTGATCTTTTAAATTAAACTCCTGGCAAAAAGTACTTTAAATCTGTTGTTACATCTAGTAACTTTCATCGATATTTTATTTCAGAAATTAAAATAGAAATTCACAACCATTAATCAACTTAAATGATTATTCCCATTCCTCACTCCACACATTTTTAAATCCCTCATGTTCCAGGTTATAAACAAATGTTTACTAAACTAGGATCAGAGTATTCCTACTGAACGGCAATACTGTTCTGAATAAAGAGAGGAAGATTGTTTCACTTTTTGGAGAAACCAGGATATGTGGGGAAGCCAGCAAGAAAGATTGCAGGAGAAAGAATTACAAAATAGAACACTGGGGCTGGGAAAAGCAAAAAAAAAAAAAAAATCGATATAAATATGCTGGTTAAGAAATTAATAGGCATATATACAAACAGTACCTGCATCTCTGATTGTTAAAAATTAAGCAATGTCAATTTAAGCAATTAAATTAGCAGTTAAGGCAATTGCGACTACTTTTTGGAGAAATGTTCAAACTTTTCATGAAAAATAATATAAACATCTCCTTTACCGGAAAAAGTTGCAAATACCTTAATTGAAGAGGATATTTTTGCAACTAAGAAATTATATCTTAGACAAAGATTGAAACTTAAGTTTCTTCAAGCTTCAGAAATTATTAGAATTGAAATCCTACTTGGGTGCAGGTAGTTCAACTGGCTGCAATTTCTGAAGAAAAGGTTTACTTACTTCTTTATGTGAGCCAGGACTAAGTTATTGATAAATAGCATCCTGGACAAATTGATAGGCTGTGCCATGTTTTCCATCAATTGTTCGACAGACTGAATTTTTTCCACGTCACCTTTGGAGGCCAGACCTTGGACTAATCGTGCAACAGCAAGCTGGCTGGGCACTTGATTAGCTTGCAACATCTCTTTCAGGGTGGAAACAGCATCTAAAAGGAAATATTTGAACAAAAAGAGTGAAAGGGATTCATAAAGTTAATGAGGCATCAATCATTATTTCTTCCAAAAGAATTTCACCAATCACTGCAATTGCATTTTCCCCTCCAATAGTTGCAAACACTGGTCAATAGTTTCACAGAAAATGCTTGTGCTGTGAATGTTACGATGAACTGCAACGGAATTAATTCAAACCGAAAATAATTTAATATTGGGATTTTAGTTAACATCTGCCAAGTAAATGGTTCCTTTAGCTAATCGGGTTCACAAGTAGATTTTTAAAAATAATTTTCCCCATCTTCCTGCAGTCCTTTGGAGATCAATTTTCTTTGAAAGAAAGTTTGTGATCTGCTGGTGGTGAAGAATTGATGTCAGATATGGATGGCTTTAAAATATTGTAAATTCAAATTTAGTGAACTTTACTGCCATGTATCAAAGTTTTGCTCATTGCATTAATCAGTGGCACCCTGTCACCAGAAGCAACATTTTCTAGTTTGCTTCGGACCTTAATTACTTACACAATTATTAATTACATAAAACATTAATTTCCACAGAATTTAAAAATGATAAGCAACTAGACCACTTCAGACATTTTTCCCAAATACAAGTCATTTTTCAAGATAAACTGACCAGAACAAGAATAAACACATTTATCTCACTTTTAAAACCTGAAGATCTCACTTATTGAGGTGAACAAAAATAAATTTTGATTTTGTGAGGATGAAAGATTTAATAGCAAGTGCCACAGTATAAATAAAAAATCTTTGGTAATGCTCATCTTACGTACTTTGTAATGCACTTTATTAAAATATAACCGATTTCTTTCTACTCACTTGAAGCAAAACATCTTCAATATAAACATGTGGTGTGTGCTGCAACTGTTCAAATGCTACTTGACAGGACATTTTACAAATATACACCTTGCAGCAATTCAATTATGGTTAAATGCCCTTAAGAGCAACTAAGCCTCACAGTTGCCATTATAATTATAAAATTAAAGCATAAAAACTTAATGTACATTTCAGAAAAATCAGAACACAAAAGGTGAAGAAATTGAAATAAATTACGTTATCAGAGGCAAATTAATAGCGACGTGAATTCTTATCTATAAAACCTTATCTGTTAGCTGATTAAAACAGAGCACAACTTAAACTCAAGTTTAAAGAAAGTAAACTGCTGCATACAAAAGCAAAGTTTCCCATTTTTGTACATTCTATTTTGTTATTACATAATTGTATTTGTTAACAGCAGCCTTTTCCAGCAGCATTTCTCAGTCTGTACATTTCATTTACAACGTGAAAATAACTTTATTAGCCAATAGCTCATTGAAAATATTAAATGTCTGAATCTTCCTTACCTACCACCGATGAAAAGTTCTTATCCAATACCTTACTTTCACCAAAATTTAATTTTGCTTTACTGCAGGATTTTCTATTCTTTTGTAACTATATAAAAGGTGAATTTGCTCATTCGTTCATTTCTAAAATTCTTGAAAGCTTGTACTTTCAACCCCCCCGCACTACCTCCACCCCACCCCCCTCCCCCCCAACCCACCCCCATAAGTCTGCAGCCCACTGTTTTAGCTAAGACAAAACCATCCTCTGTTAAATGGAATGGAAACTGGACTAAGTGGCCAAATGACAAGTACATTCATATTCAGCTTCAGTTGTATTATAGATGCATATATAGTAATTTATGTCTCTCAGCTACTACAAAAGACTCTTGATAAGCAGGTAATTTGCTAAATGGACTCCTTTATCACAGCTTACGAAAGGCGTTACATGAAAATCTGCAGAGGCATTAACATGATGTAAAGGTCATAATGTGTGACATACCTTTCAAATTATCCCGCCTAACTTGCGTTATGATGAGTAGGCTGTTGGCAGCGTCGTTCAGTGTAAAGCCCTTGATGCGGGTCTCAACTCTAAAGAAGCAGACATTTAGAAAGGAATTACTGACATGCTTCTGATATGATAATAAATGGTTGAGACCGAGGTGAAATTATAAAAACTACCATTCCAATGTTAAAAATTTTGCCACAAATGTCGACCTGTAGACAGCTTTTATGTTAGAACGTCAAATACTGAAATAGTGTTTTTTCTCTCCCTTTCTTTCTTTTTTTTGGATCTGACAGCTGCCATAAGTAGTACCCTAGGCAGCAGAGAGAGAGAGAGAGCAATGTTTAAGCAAGTGGTCTAGCTTCCAGAACATTATCTCTTAAACATAAAGATATTAGACAGTGAAAAAGTCGCAGATCAGAGTCTCAGCCTGTAGGTGATTTTGGTGGGGGTTGCTGGTAGAGAATCATGTCTTGCTGTGAAGTCAGAGTCACATACAATATCCACCCCTGACAGTGAGTAACAACAGTTTTTTTTTGTGCATCTAAACAACCAGGACACATCATCATTGGGAGGATATGTGGTCCATCTTGAAGCACAGACTTTGTGACAGAACCACCAGTACTTCTTAAAAAATCAATCCACATAACGCCACATGCAGCCATTAAGTGGCATCTGACATGCAAAAATCATTTGGGTTTTTGTGCTGATTCTCTGGCTGGAAATATAGCAATTTGACCACAAAATATGATGCACTCTCTGCAAAGCATTTAAAATCTTTTATCCCACTGTGCAATCAAACTGTACAAATTGCTTTACAATTCACAGTTGAAATTCAACAAATCTCAGTCCTCGTGTTACACAGCAATGTCAGCTTGGCTCACTTGACAATACTCTCCTGTCAGAAGGTTGTGGGTTCAGAATAAAACTTAATACAGGGTGTTCAGCAGACACAACGTGTCATTTTTCAGTTGAGACACTAAACCAAGATCAAATCTGCCCACCCAAGCGAAATACATGGGCACTGAAGATTTCTGGAGGCCCCCTGTCCTGACCAACAGTCCCCTATATTAAAAACAGATAAACTGTAAACTGGTCAGTTATTTTACTGCAAGCCCGTGAAACATTAGTTCTGTATTTATCTACATCAGTGCATTTTAAAGTTAATTATCAGAAGCATTCTGTAGACACTACAGCATGGATGGAAGACACAAAAATGTACACACTATTATTAAATAGTTGACAATTATGCTCACAATTACATATTCACTAATTCTGTTAAGTTCTATACGTTGCAATTTAAAAGTAATCTGAGAGAATAGTTTCAGTCATGCCATTCCAAAATGGTATACCTTCAAATCACGCAAGTTAGTAATCACACGTTTTACATATCATACTGCACTTGATCTTCAAATTGCATAAGTACACTAATGTAAATGATACCACGCAACAATAACTTCTCCAATTCAAATTTATTGGATATAATGAATGATAACACATGTCAAGAAACCTTGAAGCAGTAATCCAAACTAGAGTTCAGATGATACATTTGGATTACTTGAGTTTTGCTCCCCAATCAAATGAATCAACATTACAGGGACATTTACAGGAATGTCCCTGTTGGGCACTAGCAGTGAAAAATTATCACAAAATCAAAATGCTTCGCAACCTCAAGTGTTAGTGCCTAATGCTTCCAGAAGATGCATGAGCTGTATGCCCCTACTAAATTACATTCTTTTGAGGTATTTATTTATTTAAATTAGAGCAGAAGACGATAAGACACAGGAAGAGGATAAGGCCACTCGGCCCATCGAGTCTGCTCCGCCATTCAATCATGGCTGATATTTTTCTCATCCCCATTCTCCTACCGTCTCCCCAGAACCCCGGATCCCTTTATTAATCAAGAAAGCAATTTGCTTTCATAGTCAAAATATTTCATTTGAATGCATTTAGGAAAATATAATGTGTCATCTATACAGACAACTGACCTGGCTCCAAAACCACATGATCAAGCATGCCATCTTGACTGTAAAAAATCTACTTACCTTGGCCCACATCACCAACTCCTGCCCCCATTCCGCTCCCCCCCCCCCCCCCCTTGATGCGCTGATATCTCTGGTAATTGCTTCTGTTGGGGAATTTCCTTGCTCCCCAGGATCCTCCGCGAATGTCCGCATGCAGGTGCAGCAGGTAGTAAAGGCGGCAAATATATGTTGGCCTTAATAGCAAGAGGATTAGAGTACAGGTGCAGGGATGTATTGCTGCTGTTATACAGGGCCTTGGTGATGCCACACCTGGAATATTGTGTGCAGTTTTGGTCTTTTTGGAGGAAGGATGTTCTTACTATGGAGGGAGTGCAGAGTACCAGACTGATTCCTGGGTGGCAGGACTGATGTATGAGGCGAGATTGAGTTGTTTAGGATTGTATTAGCTGGAGTTTAGAAGAATTTGAGGGGGGGGGGGAAAGAATCTCAGAAACATATAAAATTCGAACAGGACCAGACAGGGTAGATGCAGGAAGGATGTTCCCGATGATGGGGGTGTCCAGAACCAGGGGTCACAGACAGAGGATATGGGGTAGACCGCTTAGGACGGAGATGATGAGAAACATCTTCACCCGGAGAGTGGTCAATCTGTGGAATTTGCTACCACAGAAAGCAATGGAGGCCAAAACATTGTATGTTTTAAAGAAGTAGTTAGATACAGCACTTGGAGCAAAGGGGATCAAAGGATATGGGGGGAAATGCGGTATGAGGCTATTGAGTTGGATGTTCAGCCATGATCATAATGAATGGCAGAGGCTGAAAGGGCTTCCCCTGCACCTATTTTCTATGTCTCTGAATCTGAGCTTCGAACCGAGACTTTGGGCAGTTCTGATTTACCCACCTGGATAGTTACCCAAGAAATGTTAAACAGCCTGTTCACGTTTCTCCAAATTAGCTGCTCCTGCTCTTGGCAGTTTTGCTTAGCACCTCCATTTTCCCTATATCCCGGAATGGTCCTTCAGATTTGGTATGATGCAACAAAAGCAATTCCCCAGACTTTGCCTCTGTTACTTTGAAGACCATGGATTACACTTGCCATTACCTTGGCATGTGAATGTTCAGATCCAATTTATTTTTTTTGGGAAAATTTTTATTTACTGGTTAAAAAAAATTTTTTTTTTTTTTTTAAACTAGTACCCAATTATTTATTTCCAATTAAGGGGCAATTTAGCGTGGCCAATCCACGCAACCTGCACATCTTTTGGGTTGTGGGGGTGAAACCCATGCAGACATGGGGAGAATGTGCAAACTCCATAACCAACAGTGACCCAGGGCCGGGATTCGAACCCGGGTCCTCAGCGCCGCAGTGCCAGTGCTAACCACTGCGCCACATGCCACCCTGGATCCCACTTATTTATGCATTTCTCCAGTCACCAAACATCCAATTTATTTCACTTTCCTCAACCTTCGCTCAGATTTCATGGTGCAGCACTCCACATTTGGTTTTACTTTATTTCTCAGTCAGTGATTACACTATAATATTAAGAATAGCTATAATATTGCAGGCTAACTTGTCCAACTACCAATCACACAGATAACAGCTTAATGGAATGATCCAGTACTGTAACAGAGAATGTTTTTTTCTGCTGCAGCTAGATGCTTTGGGTAATAGACCGCCAGTTGCATGCCTGGTACATCTCTGCTTATGCAATCCAAAATCAACCATACTGCCTAGCACTCTGCCCATAACTTTGTATTTTTCTCTCCTTCAAATATTGATCCATTTTACCTTAAAAGGATCAATGGTTTCTGGCTGCGCCACTCCCTATAGTAAAGGAATCCATGCTCAGACAACCCTCTGCGTCAGGAAATTTCTCCTTGGCTCCCTCGACTTGCAGTGGTAAATTTTAAGCTGACGACTCATCATCGTGGAAATTGGACTTGAGTGTTGGATGAGCCATGATCTTATTAAATGGCGGACCAGGCTCCGAGAGCAGAATGGCCTACTGCTATTTCTATTTCTTAAGGCCTTACCCAGAGGAAACACTCTTTCCATAAGTGACCGTCAAAACATTTTGTAATTTAAAAGCTATTTTTACGCCCTTGTCAAACCATTTCCCACCCTCAGCAGCATCTCAGTACATGCCTTTTCTATAGGAGCCCATCAAAATTAAAACAGAGTAGTCTAAATGTGGCCTAACTCAGGTTTTGAATACATTAATTATCTCTTTTCTCTGACTCAATGCCCTTACCCCAAAAATACTTTACGGGCTATTTTATGGTTTTACCTCCCATGGCTCGCATTTTAACAGAATGATGCATTTAAATACGCAGAATTTTCTGTTCATTCACAGCCTTCATGGCTTTCAAGTAAGTATAGGCGCCCTTTCATTTTTAAAAAATCTTGCAAAATATATTTCCTCACACATATCCACACCATGCATATATCAGCTCTCTCTTTTCTATCTTCGATTTATTTTTCTGCCTGCTTATCTGCATGCAGATAATTTTCCTCTTGAGCATTTCTACTGGCATGAGATTTTGATGAAGAAATTCTTTCAGGATCAAAGCTTTCCTGTGTTGAATGACAGCCCATGCACCAGCAGTCAAACACTGTATGACAACCTTGGAGAAATTAAAAACTTTTAATGACAGGCTATTATTTTAAAAACCAGAAAGTGTTCAATCCGCACAAGAAAAACGTGTGTAATCGACACTGTACAATTTTAAGAGTGGATGGGGATTACACAATTTATCAGAACGCCATTCGAGCTAAACTTGAACAATTACCTCACTACGCTAAACTGAACAACATTCCTCCACTTGCAGGCACATTACTTGACCTCAAGAATTCTGAAGATCTGAAGAGAATCAGGGTCATGTGAGAATTACTGCGATCAATCCCAAGAAAATCCTTCGCGCAGCACAGGGTTAAAGTATCCCTCTCAGTCACTTTCAGCCTCCAGAGTTCAAATAATACAGCATCAGTCTCTGGATTTTCTTACTCTCAAGAGCCAATCCCCTTAATCCCTGCCTAAGTACCCATTGCTCAGTCGCAATTTCTCCTTTTCCATCTGTCAGTCTTAAATCAACAATTTGTACATGAGAAGGTGTAATGTAGAGAATAAAAGATTTAACATTTCACTATCTTCAAATCTTTTCCTACAATTAAAACGTTGAACTACTGTCAGCGACATTTGGAGATTAGTGCTCTAACATTTTTTCACTCCGCCGCCTTTTTCCTGAACTTCATAAAAAAAGCTTACTTGGTTTTGACATCCATGGCTTCCTCCAATAGTCCATTAGCCAGAAGAGTGTTCAAGAAGCTGGAGTAAGCAGCTGAGCTGAATACTAGGCCCTTCTTTTCAGCTTCCACGAATATATCATGGGCTTCTAACAAGAATGAAAAGAGTCTCTTTTAAAATAGAATTATATGAACACGTCATTCTGCCTCCAGGACTGCAAGTCCTTAAAAACAAACATCAAAGAAAATCTAATTTTCAACAGGTTAAAGGAAACCAATTGGGTTTCATCAGCCATTCCATTTTCTTCAATATCGATGATTAAATTGAAATAAATTTGTTTGATGAACACCGCAGTGGAGGCCAGAAAAGTACATTATAAGAACTAGGAGCAGGAGTAGGCCATCTGGCCCCTCGAGCCTGCTCCGCCATTCAATTAGATCATGGCTGATCTTTTGTGGACTCAGCTCCACTTTTCGGCCCGAACACCATAACCCTTAATCCCTTTATTCTTCAAAAAACTATCTATCTTTACCTTAAAAACATGTAATGAAGGAGCCTCAACTGCTTCACTGGGCAAGGAATTCCATAGATTCACAACCCTTTGGGTGAAGAAGTTCCTCCTAAACTCAGTCCTAAATCTACTTCCCCTTATTTTGAGGCTATGCCCCCTAGTTCTGCTGTCACCCGCCAGTGGAAACAACCTGCCCGCATCTATCCTATCTATTCCCTTCATAATTTTAAATGTTTCTATAAGATCCCCCCTCATCCTTCTAAATTCCAACGAGTACAGTCCCAGTCTACTCAACCTCTCCTCATAATCCAACCCCTTCAGCTCTGGGATTAACCTAGTGAATCTCCTCTGCACACCCTCCAGCGCCAGTACGTCCTTTCTCAAGTAAGGAGACCAAAACTGAACACAATACTCCAGGTGTGGCCGCACTAACACCTTATACAATTGCAACATAACCTCCCTAGTCTTAAACTCCATCCCTCTAGCAATGAAGGACAAAATTCCATTTGCCTTCTTAATCACCTGTTGCACTTGTAAACCAACCTTCTGTGACTCATGCACTAGCACACCCAAGTCTCTCTGAACAGCGGCATGCTTTAATATTTTATCTTTTAAATAATAATCCCGTTTGCTGTTATTCCTACCAAAATGGATAACCTCACATTTGTCAACATTGTATTCCATCTGCCAGACCCTAGCCCATTCACTTAACCTATCCAAATCCCTCTGCAGACTTCCAGTATCCTCTGCACTTTTCGCTTTACCACTCATCTTAGTGTCATCTGCAAACTTGGACACATTGCCCTTGGTCCCCAACTCCAAATCATCTATGTAAATTGTGAACAATTGTGGGCCCAACACGGATCTCTGAGGGACACCACTAGCTACTGATTGCCAACCAGAGAAACACCCATTTATCCCAACTCTTTGCTTTCTATTAATTAACCAATCTTCTATCCATGCTACTACTTTACCCTTAATGCCATGCATCTTTATCTTATGCAGCAACCTTTTGTGTGGCACCTTGTCAAAGGCTTTCTGGAAATCCAGATATACCACATCCATCGGCTCCCCGTTATCTACTGCACTGGTAATGTCCTCAAAAAATTCCACTAAATTAGTTAGGCATGACCTGCCTTTTACGAACCCATGCTGCGTCTGCCCAATGGGACAATTTCTATCCAGATGCCTCGCAATTTCTTCCTTGATGATAGATTCCAGCATCTTCCCTACTACCGAAGTTAAACTCACTGGCCTATAATTTCCTGCTTTCTACCTACCTCCTTTTTTAAACAGTGGCGTCACGTTTGCTAATTTCCAATCCACCGGGACCACCCCAGAGTCTAGTGAATTTCGGTAAATTATCACTAGTGCATCTGCAATTTCCCTAGCCATCTCTTTTAGCACTCTGGGATGCATTCCATCAGGGCCATGAGACTTGTCTACCTTTAGCCCCATTAGCTTGCCCATCACTCCCTCCTTAGTGATAACAATCCTCTCAAGGTCCTCACCTGTCATAGCCTCATTTCTATCAGTCGCTGGCATGTTATTTGTGTCTTCCACTGTGAAGACCGACCCAAAAAACCTGTTCAGTTCCTCAGCCATTTCCTCATTTCCCATTATTAAAACTCCCTTCTCATCCTCTAAAGGACCAATATTTACCTTAGCCACTCTTTTTTGTCTTATATATTTGTAAAAACTTTTACTGTCTGTTTTTATATTCTGAGCAAGTTTACTCTCATACTCTATCTTACTCTTCTTTATAGCTTTTTTAGTAGCTTTCTGTTGCCCTTTAAAGATTTCCCAGTCCTCTAATCTCCCAGCAATCTTTGCCACTTTATATGCTTTTTCCTTCAATTTGATACTCTCCCTTATTTCCTTAGATATCCACGGTCGATTTTCCCTCTTTCTTCCGTCCTTCCTTTTTGTTGGTATAAACCTTTGCTGAGCACTGTGAAAAATCGCTTGGACGGTTCTCCACTGTTCCACCATAAAGTCTTAGCTCCCAGTCTACCTTAGCTAGTTCTCCTCTCATCCCCTTGTAATCTCCTTTGTTTAAACACAAAACACTAGTATTTGATTTTACTTTCTCACCCTCCATCTGTATTTTAAATTCCACCATATTGTGATCGCTCCTTCCGAGAGGATCCCTAACTATGAGATCATGAATCAATCCTGTCTCATTACACAGGACAAGATCTAGGACCGCTTGTTCCCTCGTAGGTTCCATTACATACTGTTCTAGGAAACTATCGCGGATACATTCTATAAACTCCTCCTCACGGTTGCCTTGACCGACCTGGTTAAACCAATCGACATGTAGATTAAAATCCCCCATGATAACTGCTGTACCATTTCTACATGCATCAGTTATTTCTTTGTTTATTGCCTGCCCCACCATCTCGTTACTATTTGGTGGCCGATAGACTACTCCTATCAGTGACTTTTTCGCCTTACTATTCCTGATTTCCACCCAAATTATGTTAAAGAATTGTAAAGAATTTTAAAAAACAGACAGCAATCACCCGTGCGTGTTTTGAACACCACCTTTTTATTCCTGGGACTTTTGACCCAACACATCCCAAGAAACAATCCAAGTAATCTCCACTTGAAAGTACACACATTGGGCATTGATAAAGACAGGAATATACCTTTTCTATAATTGTTCCTAAACTTTGAATTTCAATATAATCTTCCATTCTCTGCACCAAACCTGGTGTGCAGATTGGCATGCTGCGTACACTACTCAGAATTTTCATTTAAGGTGTTGCTCATAATAATTACTTATTGTCACAAGTAGACTTCAATGAAGTTACTGTGAAAAGCTCCTAGTGACCATATTCCGGTGCCTGTTCAGGCAGGCCAGTAGGGGAATTGAACCCGCGCTGCTGGCATTGTTCTGCATTACAAGCCAGCTCTTTAGCCCACTGTGCTAAACCATGGAAATTAATTGTAAAAGGCACAGTTCCATTTTAGTGCCACCCGAATACCCATTTTGAAGCAAGCAACTCCAATATTGGAAAACATGGGAGCTTGGTTGTGATGGCATAATTTCAATAAGACAGCTGTATGACAGGTTTGATTGAACCGAGAATGGGAATAGTGAAGTATGAAACCCTTCATGCTAGTATGAACTTCAGTTACCTTAATTGTACAGAAAGAGGATCAGAGGGAAGAATTTACCTTTATGCCGTGCTTTCAAGATCTCAGGATATCTCAAAATGCTTCAGAGCCAATGAAGTATGATTGAAGTGTCACAGTTTAATTGACAGCAGCAGAGCCAATCTACACACAGCCAGGTCTCACAAATAGTAAAGAGCCAACGAGCAGAAAATCTGTTTTTGCGATGTCAGAAGAGGAATAACGCTTGACCGCGTAACCAAAATAAACTCATCCAACCCTTTGCAGAGTCCCATGGAATGATTTACCCCAGCCTGAGGGGGTAGCAGGGTCCTTGACTTAATATCTCCTCCAAATGATGGCACCCTCTGACAGTGTAGCCCCCCTTAATATTGCACTGGTATATCAGCCTAGTTGGAAACACAAGACCCCCAGTTGAGAGTGCCATCACTGAACCACAGTTGTAACTTGGAGACAAAGTAACTACTAAACCAAGGCAGAAGAAAATTGTCAGAAACCTTTTCATAGTAGTGTCAAACAAGAGAGGGCCTGCTACAGAATGTAACTGGATGTTATATCAGAATAAAAATAAACTAATGGTCAGAAAAGTCCAGTGAGAAAATATACATGGTTTAAGAATTATTGGATTGGATTTGTTTATTGTCACGTGTACCGAGGTACAGTGAAAAGTATTTTTCTGCAAGCAGCTCAACAGATCAATCAGTGCATGGGAAGAAAAGGAAGAAAAGAAAATACATAATAGGGCAACACAAGGTATACAATGTAACTACATAAGCACCGGCATCGGATGAAGCATACAGGGTGTAGTGTTAATGAGGTTAGTCCATAAGAGGGCCATTTAGGAGTCTGGTAACAGCAGGGAAGAAGCTGTTTTTGAGTCTGTTCGAGAGTGTTCTCAGACTTATGTGTGTCATGTCCGATGGAAGAAGTTGGAAGAGTGAGTAAGCCGGGTGGGAGGGGTCTTTGATTATGCTGCCCGCTTTCCCCAGGCAGCGGGAGGTGTAGATGGAGTCAATGGATGGAGGCAGGTTTGTGTGATGGACTGGGTGGTGTTCACGACTCTCTGAAATTTCTTGCGGTCCTGGGCCGAGCAGTTGCCATACCAGGCTGTAATGCAGCCAAATAGGATGCTTTCTATGGTGCATCTGTAAAAGTTGGTAAGGGCTAATGTGGACATGCCGAATTTCCTTAGTTTCCTGAGTAAGTATAGGCGCTGTTGTGCTTTCTTGGTGGTAGCGTTGACGTGGGTGGACCAGGACAGATTTTCGGAGATGTGCACCCCTAGGAATTTGAAACTGCTAACCATCTCCACCTCGGCCCCGTTGATGCTGACATGGGGTGTACTCTACTTTTCTTCCTGAAGTCAATGACCAGCTCTTTAGTTTTGCTGGCATTGAGGGAGATTGTTGTCGTTACACCACTCCACTAGGTTCTCTAACTCCCTCCTGTATTTTGATTCGTCGTTATTTGAGATCCGGCCCAATTCGGGTTGGAGGCGAGGATACGGACTTCCTGATTTGATAGCAAGTAAATAGACCAGAATTCAAAGGAACAGCCTGTGAGGTATAATATCCTTTGTGCACAGAGACAGTGTGTTTTATCCAACATATCGTGCAGACCAAAAATATCACCATTTAGTCCTCTGAACAGGAGAAAGTGAAAACACAGATTGGAAAAAAGAATTTAATCAATACAGTACAACTTTATTAATCCAGATTCCCAGGGAATGATCAGGTAGGTGGTTGGACTATATTCCTCAATTGCAAGCAAACCAGTGGCACACCAGATTGCTGCAGGAATTGGCAGTATACCAGATCGCTTTATTGATGAGAATCTCATGGACACAGTAGATTTGATTTCTATTTGCCGCACTAACAATTAGCAGCATGCAATCGGAAGATTTTACAGTGCTGTGACATGGGCGGTCTTGCGGTGCTGTGACATGGGCGGTCTTGCGGTGCTGTGGCATGGGCGGTCTTGCGGTGCTGTGGCATGGGCGGTCTTGCGGTGCTGTGGCATGGGCGGTCTTGCGGTGCTGTGGCATGGGCGGTCTTGCGGTGCTGTGGCATGGGCGGTCTTGCGGTGCTGTGGCATGGGCGGTCTTGCGGTGCTGTGGCATGGGCGGTCTTGCGGTGCTGTGGCATGGACGGTCTTGCGGTGCTGTGGCATGGACGGTCTTGCGGTGCTGTGGCGAGGGCGGTCTTGCGGTGCTGTGGCGAGGGCGGTCTTGCGGTGCTGTGGCGAGGGCGGTCTTGCGGTGCCGTGGCATGGACGGTCTTGTGGTGCTGTGGCATGGGCGGTCTTGCGGTGCTGTGGCGAGGACGGTCTTGCGGTGCTGTGGCGAGGACGGTCTTGCGGTGCTGTGGCATGGGCGGTCTTGTGGTGCTGTGGCGAGGGCGGTCTTGCGGTGCCGTGGCATGGACGGTCTTGCGGTGCTGTGGCGAGGACGGTCTTGCGGTGCTGTGGCATGGGCGGTCTTGCGGTACTGTGGCATGGGCGGTCTTGCGATGCTGTGGCATGGGCGGTCTTGCGGTGCTGTGGCATGGGCGGTCTTGCGATGCTGTGGCATGGGCGGTCTTGCGGTGCTGTGGCATGGGCGGTCTTGCGGTGCTGTGGCATGGGCGGTCTTGCGGTGCTGTGGCATGGGCGGTCTTGCGGTGCTGTGGCATGGGCGGTCTTGCGGTGCTGTGACATGGGCGGTCTTGCGGTGCTGTGGCATGGACGGTCTTGCGGTGCTGTGGCGAGGGCGGTCTTGCGGTGCTGTGGCATGGACGGTCTTGCGGTGCTGTGGCGAGGGCGGTCTTGCGGTGCTGTGGCGAGGGCGGTCTTGCGGTGCTGTGGCGAGGGCGGTCTTGCGGTGCTGTGGCATGGGCGGTCTTGCGGTACTGTGGCATGGGCGGTCTTGCGGTACTGTGGCATGGGCGGTCTTGCGGTACTGTGGCATGGGCGGTCTTGCGATGCTGTGGCATGGGCGGTCTTGCGGTGCTGTGGCATGGGCGGTCTTGTGGTGCTGTGGCATGGGCAGTCTTGCGGTACTGTGGCATGGGCGGTCTTGCGATGCTGTGGCATGGGCGGTCTTGCGGTGCTGTGGCGAGGGCGGTCTTGCGGTGCTGTGACATGGGCGGTCTTGCGGTGCTGTGACATGGGCGGTCTTGCGGTGCTGTGGCATGGACGGTCTTGCGGTGCTGTGGCAGGCCCCTAAGAAGTCCCAGGTTCAAGTCCCATGCCATGGTTTGTTGGCCACAGAGGAATATTCATGACCCAGTTCAATGGCTCATAATCAGCCTTAAAATCCACCCTCCCCATCCACTATTCCCGAAAATGTGAAAAAAATAAGTGTCAAGATATGCTAAAATAAATCTGCGGTAGTCCACCTGATTATTAATACAGCTGACATTCAACTTAGACTCTATGATTAACCTATGATTCTCCTGTCCTATTGGAGCTCAGTACCATGCAAGACAGCCTTTCCCAATTTAGCCAATTTTTAAATTTAGTAAAAGTTCCAATTGTAGAAAGCTGATAATATGCAGGACTATACTAATAATTGGTACCTGAGCTGAGTTCTGCCACAAGGTATAGAAGTTTATTTCTAATTCTGAAATCAATAAAACATTTACATTTTTTTTTAAGTTGTCACAAATTGTACCTTGAATATTCTTCTTCTTGCAAAGTATTAGCAGTCTGCGCTGATAGTCACTGGCAGAAACAACAGGCAAATCGGCAGCTTTTGTTTGTACAGCTTGATTAAGAGGGGCAGATGGAGTGGGTCTTGCAGCATCCTCATACCATATCTGAGAAACAATGTTTTAACAAAATTAGAATGTGTCAGATTTGGGCAAAATGGAGAGAAACAATAGCAGACATCTCAAAGAAGTCAAATGACCATTTGGCCTTTTTTATTTGATAGGTTTAGAATTGTGTTTTAAAGACGTTTTACCCTCTTGTTTTGACTTTTAACAGCACACGCGCTGATAACTGCAGATGACTCCAACAATTCTGCTCAGACACCGGCAGGTCAGAGTGAGAGCAGTCTACTTTAACATTCATTACAGCTAATAAAAGCTACATTAAAAAAGCACCTTTAACATAGTAAAATGTTAAAATGACACAGGCGCATAATCAGATAAAAACTGACACTGAGCCACATTAGATAAGATTGGGTGGGTGGCCAAAAGCTTGATCTGAGGTAGGTTTTAAGCAGCACTTTAAAGGAACAAAGAGAATTCGAGATATGGTGAGGTTTAGGGAGTGAATGTCTGAGTTTAAGACCATGGCAGCTGAAGGCACAGCCATCAATGTTTGGGTGAAAGAAGTGAAGGGAAGTCTTTCAGATCTGCAGCATTCAAAATTTATGTATCAAGGGTGCCACAGTGGTTCGCACTGCTGCCTCACAGCGCCAGGGACCCAGGTTTGATTCCGATCTAGGGTGATTGTGTGGAGTTTGTATGCTCTCCCCGTGTCTGCATGGGTTTCCTCCGGGTGCTCCGGTTTCCTCCCACAGTCCAAAATGTGCAGGTTAGGTGGATAAGCCATGCTAAATTGCCCTTTGGTGTCGAGCATCTCTGTCCAACCTCTGTGGTGCAATTGGTTAGCGTGTTCGGCTGTTAACTGAAAGATGGGTGGTTCGAGACCACCCAGGGACGTTGTTTTCTCTTAATTTTTGGGTGGCACGGTAGCACGGTGGTTAGCACTGTTGCTTCACAGCATCAGGGTCCCAGGCTCGATTTCCGCATTTGATCTCTGTGTGCGGAGTCTGCACATTCTCTCTGTGTCTGCGTGGGTTTCCTCTGCGTGTTCCGTTTCCCCACAAGTCCTGATAGACATTCTGAATTCTCCCTTTGTGTACCAGAACAGGTGCCGGAGTGTGGCGACTAGGGGCTTTTCACCATAACTTCATTGCAGTGTTAATGTAAGCCTACTTGTGACAAGATAGATTATTATTATTTTTAGGGTTGAGAGGGGTTGCAGGGATAGGGTGGGGGAGAGGGCCTTGGCAGGGTGCTCTTTTTTTTGGGGGGGGGGGGGGTGCCTCCTTCTGCACTGTAGGGATTCTATGAATTTCAGTACCATATGCTTAGAGCAGATAAAATTGCAATTTTATATGGAGATTTCATTCAGTTAGAAGTCCTTGCTTCTCAATAGACAACAATGGTACATCAAGGGTGAAGTCATGACAATTGTGAGTACTGAAGATACCAAAATTAGAGGAAAGCAGGTATCTCAAGAGGATTGTGGGGCTGGGGGAAATGACAGAGGAAGGAAGCAGTGAAACCAAGATTTGGAAAAAAGAATGAGAATTTTAAAATTGAAGAATTGCTTAACCAGGAGCCAACGTAGGTCAACAAGCATCAGGGTGAATGGGTGAATGGGGCTTGGTATGAGTTTGGATATGGTCAACAGGATTCTGGATGACCTCAAGTTTACGAGAGGTAGGGCATCACGGTGTCACAGTGGTTAGCATTGTTGCCTCACGGCGCCAAGGTCCCAGGTTCGATCCCGGCTCTGGGTCACTTTCCGTGTGGAGTTTGCACATTCTCCCCGTGTTTGTGTGGGTTTCGCCCCCACAACCCAAAAAAGATGTGCAGGGTAGGTGGATTGGCCATGCTAAATTGCCCCTTAATTGGAAAAAATGAATTGGGTACTCTTAAAAAATTTTTTTAAAGTTTACGAGAGGTTTAAAAGATTTAGGGAGGGGATTTCAGAACCAAGTGTCTCTACAGCTGAAGGCACAGCCACCAATACTTGGGTGAAGGAAGTGAGGGATGCCACAGACTTCTGTGGCATTTTCAAAGTTATATAATCACCTCAGTTCTTGGTGCTTAAGCAGATAAAGTTAATTTCATATGAAGGCTTCATTCATTTGCAAGTTATTGTTTGCCAAGTCAGCTTTCCTTAAGAAAATACTGGACCATCACAGCAGGTCTGACAGCATTTGTGGAGCGAGAAGGGGCTAATATTTTGAGTCTGGATGACTCTTTGCCAAAGCTTTGACAGTGAGTGTCTGTGGCTTGAGGAGCTTCAGCTCAGAGCTGGAGGCTGAGCTGCAGACACGTCAGGGAGGGAGGGTGTTACCTGGACTCTTTGTTTCAGGAGACAGTCACACCCCTTAAGATAGAATATCCTGGTTTGGAAAGTGGACAGGAACAGAAGGTTGAAACTGCAGCGGAAGCAGGTAAGGGGGCCCAGAGGGCAAGAGTGCCATCTCTGCAATTGTCCAATGTGTTTGAAGTTCTTTCAGCTTATTTAGATGAGAGTGGGGGCTGCAGGGTGAATGAGCTGATTGACTATGGCGCTGCTGTACAGGAAGCCATTCGAGTGGGGGAATCACAAAAGAATGTGGTGGCCGTAGGGGACAGTATAGTGAGAGAGACTGACACAGTTCTTTGCTGCAAGGAGCGAGAGTCCAGGCGGTTTTGTTGTCTAAACCATGTGAAAGTTGGCAATGGGTAAATAAAATTAGAGAGATGAATAGGTGGCTCGAAGACCGGTGTGGGACAAGTGGGTTTCGTTTGTGAGGCACTGGCATCAGTAGTGGGGAAAGTAGGGGTTGTACCTCTGGGATGGCCGACATCTGAACCATATTAGGGTCAGTGTTCTTGCAAACAGCATAACTAAAGTAGAGAGGGCTGTAAATTAAATTGGGGGGGGGGGGGGGGTTGTTCTGGAGATGGAACATGTAGGCTCACAAAGCAAAATTACAAGGCAGCTATTTAGGTCATCATACCCAGAGTGTGACAGGAAGGGGCAGAGTGTTCAAACATGAAAAAAAGCAGCAAATATGAGTCAAAAAGGGAAAAACTGGTAATAAGGCAAAATGAATAGCTCTTTACTTAAATGTACCTAGTATTCAGTACAGAATAAATGAATTAACAGTACAAATTAAGATTAATGGGTATGATCTGGTATCCATTGCAGAGATGTGGTTACAAGGAGATCTAAACATTCAGGCGTATGTGACTTTTCGTAAGGGCTGGCAGGAAAGTGGTGGGATAGTTTTGTTAGTTTTAGATGGAATAAGTACAACAGCAAGAAATTAGCTTGCATCTGAAGGTGCAGAATCCATATGGGTGCACGTAAGAAATAACAAGGGGGTAGACTGTTTCCTAGAATAATACGTTGAGCATTCAACTAGAGTTCAAGCTATTTAGACGTGTAATGAGGTAAGTATTGAGAAATACAGGGTGGCACGGTAGCACATGGCTAGCACTGTTGTTTCACAGCACCAGGGTCCCAGGCTCGATTTCCTGCTTGGATCATTGTCTGTGGGGAGTCTGCACGTTCTCCCCGTGTCTGCATGGGTTTCCTCCAGGTGCTCCGGTTTCCTCCCACAAGCCCCAAAAGATGTGCTGTTAGGTAATTTGGATGTTCTGAATTCTCCGTGTACCCGAACAGGTGCCCGAATGTGGCGATTAGGGGATTTTCACAGTAACTTCATTGCAGTGTTAACGTAAGCCTACTTGTGACAATAAAGATTATTTTTTAAAAAAGTTTAATAAACAGTCTCAGAGTAAAAGATCTCATAAGAAACAGTGACCATAACATGGTAGGATTTAGCATTCTCCTGGAGAGTGGGAAACTTGGGTCAGGAACTGTGCTAAACTTAAATAGGGGTAATTATAAATAAATACGGGCAGAGTTAGTGGAGTGGACTGGAGTTTAGCAGAATAGACAAATGGTCAGCAATGGCAGATGTTTACGAAAATAGTTTATGACTCCCAACAAAGATATATCCCAGCAAGGAAGAAGAACTCTCGGGAGGGGATAAATCAACCATGGTTAACCAAAGAAGTTAAGGATAGTATTAAAATGAAAGAAGAAAACATACAATGTGGCAAAGATTAGTGGTAAGCCAGAGGATTGGGAATGTTTTAAAATCCAACAAAAGATGATGAAACAGTAAATAAAGAGGAAGAAGAAAAGCTGAGGGTAAACTAGCAAGAGGTTCTTTAAAATGTTCATGGTCGTGATCAACAGAAGTTTCTCAGATACGGGAATTGGGGGACATAGAAGAAAGGCAAACAACTTATGTACACAAAGAAGCTACAAGCTAGTTGAATAGCAGAACAAGCTAGAGTGGCTGAATGGTCAACACATATTCCTATGTAAACTTGCGATATAACTAGTAGTTCATTGACTAGAAATTCTATAGCAACTATATATTTTGATTATGCTTTCATTAAGATATGCAAATTAAATCATTTTTAGTTTTAAAAAAGTACCTCAGGAACTTCAAATGGAATCTCCTGACCATTGGTCTTGAGTATTTCAGCAAGCAATCGGAGTGTTCTCTCTCGAGGTATCACATTTTCTTCCTGCATTTTGGTCCACAATGCGTCAGCTTTCCGCCAGTCATTATTTTCTTCTGTTTAAATTAAGAAATTTATTTCAGACGCAGAACAGAAAATGATTTTGGAGGGCTTCCGGTGGCGGCGATGACGTAGGAAGCCACACATTTGGGAGCTCCCGTTTCAAATGGGCTTTTCGGCTCTTTTTAGAGCCCAAAATGGAAATTTTTCGACGTCTCCCGGTGGGAGAAGGTGTACTGATCGAATTTCTCCGCATTTCATGACTCGAACTCGGAGTGGAAAGGGGGAAAAAACGGCAGCAGCTCCCCAGACAAAACGGGGGAAAGAATCCAAGATGGCAGCCGGCGGAGCACCAGAGGAGTGGAAGCAGTGGGCCCAGGAGCAGCAAGCTGCTCTCCTGCGCTGTTTTGCAGATTTCAAGGCTGAGGTACTGAGCTCTCTGCAGGAAACGAACAAAAGGCTCTCGGAGGTTCAGACGACCCAGGGTGCTGCCATCAAGGCGTTGCAGACGCAGGCCACTGAACGAGAGGAGGAAGCCGTGGTCCTCGTGAGTAAGGTGGAGGGGCACGAGGCACTCCACAAAAAGTGGCAGGACCGCTTCGAGGAGCTTGATCACCGCATGAGGCGGAAAAATCTGCGGATCTTGGGCCTTGCGGAGGGGCTGGAGGGGTCGGACCTTACATAAGAACTAGGACCAGGAGTAGGCCATCTGGCCCCTCGAGCCTGCTCCGCCATTCAATTAGATCATGGCTGATCTTTTGTGGACTCAGCTCCACTTTCCGGCCCGAACACCATAACCCTTAATCCCTTTATTCTTCAAAAAACTATCTATCTTTACCTTAAAAACATGTAATGAAGGAGCCTCAACTGCTTCACTGGGCAAGGAATTCCATAGATTCACAACCCTTTGGGTGAAGAAGTTCCTCCTAAACTCAGTCCTAAATCTACTTCCCCTTATTTTGAGGCTATGTCCCCTAGTTCTGCTGTCACCCACCAGTGGAAACAACCTGCCCGCATCTATCCTATCTATTCCCTTCATAATTTTAAATGTTTCCATAAGATCCCCCCCTCATCCTTCTAAATTCCAATGAGTACAGTCCCAGTCTACTCAACCTCTCCTCATAATCCAACCCCTTCAGCTCTGGGATTAACCTAGTGAATCTCCTCTGCACACCCTCCAGCGCCAGTACGTCCTTTCTCAAGTAAGGAGACCAAAACTGAACACAATACTCCAGGTGTGGCCGCACTAACACCTTATACAATTGCAACATAACCTCCCTAGTCTTAAACTCCATCCCTCTAGCAATGAAGGACAAAATTCCATTTGCCTTCTTAATCACCTGTTGCACTTGTAAACCAACCTTGTGACTCATGCACTAGCACACCCAAGTCTCTCTGAACAGCGGCATGCTTTAATATTTTATCGTTTAAATAATAATCCCGTTTGCTGTTATTCCTACCAAAATGGATAACCTCACATTTGTCAACATTGTATTCCATCTGCCAGACCCTAGCCCATTCACTTAACCTATCCAAATCCCTCTGCAGACTTCCAGTATCCTCTGCACTTTTCGCTTTACCACTCATCTTAGTGTCATCTGCAAACTTGGACACATTGCCCTTGGTCCCCAACTCCAAATCATCTATGTAAATTGTGAACAATTGTGGGCCCAACACGGATCCCTGAGGGACACCACTAGCTACTGATTGCCAACCAGAGAAACACCCATTTATCCCAACTCTTTGCTTTCTATTAATTAACCAATCCTCTATCCATGCTACTACTTAACCCTTAATGCCGTGCATCTTTATATTATGCAGCAACCTTTTGTGTGGCACCTTGTCAAAGGCTTTCTGGAAATCCAGATATACCACATCCATCGGCTCCCCGTTATCTACTGCACTGGTAATGTCCTCAAAAAATTCCACTAAATTAGTTAGGCATGACCTGCCCTTTACGAACCCATGCTGCGTCTGCCCAATGGGACAATTTCTATCCAGATGCCTCGCAATTTCTTCCTTGATGATAGATTCCAGCATCTTCCCTACTACCGAAGTTAAGCTCACTGGCCTATAATTTCCTGCTTTCTGCCTACCTCCTTTTTTAAACATTGGCGTCACGTTTGCTAATTTCCAATCCACCGGGACCACCCCAGAGTCTAGTGAATTTCGGTAAATTATCACTAGTGCATCTGCAATTTCCTTAGCCATCTCTTTTAGCACTCTGGGATGCATTCCATCAGGGCCAGGAGACTTGTCTACCTTTAGCCCCATTAGCTTGCCCATCACTCCCTCCTTAGTGATAACAATCCTCTCAAGGTCCTCACCTGTCATAGCCTCATTTCTATCAGTCGCTGGCATGTTATTTGTGTCTTCCACTGTGAAGACCGACCCAAAAAACCTGTTCAGTTCCTCAGCCATTTCCTCATTTCCCATTATTAAAACTCCCTTCTCATCCTCTAAAGGACCAATATTTACCTTAGCCACTCTTTTTTGTCTTATATATTTGTAAAAACTTTTACTGTCTGTTTTTATATTCTGAGCAAGTTTACTCTCATACTCTATCTTACTCTTCTTTATGGCTTTTTTAGTAGCTTTCTGTTGCCCCCTAAAGATTTCCCAGTCCTCTAATCTCCCAGCAATCTTTGCCGCTTTATATGCTTTTTCCTTCAATTTGATACTCTCCCTTATTTCCTTAGATATCCATGGTCGATTTTCCCTCTTTCTTCCGTCCTTTCTTTTTGTTGGTATAAACCTTTGCTGAGCACTGTGAAAAATTGCTTGGAAGGTTCTCCACTGTTCCTCAACTGTTCCACCATAAAGTCTTTGCTCCCAGTCTACCTTAGCTAGTTCTTCTCTCATCCCCTTGTAATCTCCTTTGTTTAAACACAAAACACTAGTATTTGATTTTACTTTCTCACCCTCCATCTGTATTTTAAATTCCACCATATTGTGATCGCTCCTTCCGAGAGGATCCCTAACTATGAGATCATGAATCAATCCTGTCTCATTACACAGGACAAGATCTAGGACCGCTTGTTCCCTCGTAGGTTCCATTACATACTGTTCTAGGAAACTATCGCGGATACATTCTATAAACTCCTCCTCAAGGTTGCCTTGACCGACCTGGTTAAACCAATCGACATGTAGATTAAAATCCCCCATGATAACTGCTGTACCATTTCTACATGCATCAGTTATTTCTTTGTTTATTGCCTGCCCCACCATATCGTTACTATTTGGTGGCCGATAGGCTACTCCTATCAGTGACTTTTTCGCCTTACTATTCCTGATTTCCACCCAAATGGATTCAACCTTATCCTCCATAGCACCGATGTCATCCCTTACTATTGCCCGGATGTCATCCTTAAATAACAGAGCAACACCACCTCCCTTACCATCCACTCTGTCCTTCCGAATAGTTTGATTCCCCTCGGATATTTAACTCCCAGTCGTGACCATCCTTTAACCATGTTTCAGTAATGGCCACTAAATCATAGTCATTTACGATGATTTGTGCCATCAACTCATTTACTTTATTCCGAATACTACGAGCATTCAGGTAAAGTACACTTATGTTGGTTTTTTTATCTTTGTTTTGAATCTTAACATCTCCAGTTTTATTCCTTTTGTTATTACTGGGCCTATTCACTGAGCTCCCCTCAGTCACTGTACCTTGTACTGTCGCCCTTTTAGATTTTGACTATGTCTTCTCTGCCTTGCACTTTTCCCCTTACTTCCTTTTGTTTCTGTCCCTGTTTTACTACCTTCCAACTTCCTGCATCGGTTCCCATCCCCCTGCCACATTAGTTTAAACCCTCCCCAACAGCTCTAGAAAACAGAGGGAGGCTAGGACATCGGTTCCAGTCCTGACAACCTACGTGGCTACGATGCTGAACTCGCTAGTGGGGGCTGGGTCTTTCCATCTGCCCCTGGAGCTGGAGGGAGCCCACAGGGTACTCGCCAGGAGGCCTAAGGAGAATGAACCCCCGCGTGCGGTGCTGGTGAGGTTCCACCGGTTCAGTGATTGGGAGTGTGTGCTGCGCTGGGCCAAGAAGGTGAAGAGCAGCAACTGGGAGAATGGGGTAGTACGGATCTACCAGGATTGGAGTGCGGAGGTGGCTAAGCGGCGGTCCGGGTTTAATCGGATGAAAGAGGTGCTTTACAAGAAGAAGATAAAGTTCGGAATGTTGCAGTCTGTGCGCCTGTGGGTAACTTATTCGGACCGACATTATTATTTCGATTCCCCGAAGGAGGCGGGGCCTTCGTGCGGACGGAGAAACTGGACTTGAACTAGGGGTTGGGGGGTCAGTTGTAATACTTTATTGCTGGTTTCTGCTGGTGCCGTGTCCTTGTTTTCCTGTACTTTTGCAATTTTGATATGGTTATTTATGGGGGTGTTGTTCTGTTATGTTTTTTTTTGCTGTGGGGCATTGTTTGAGTTTTGTATCTTGCGGGGAGGGTTGGGGGGTTGGGGGGGGGGGTTTGTTGTATTCTATGTCGGGTTGGGGGTATGGAGTGGGGCTGGTATTTGGGAGCTGTGTCAGAAGGGTGTGGTGGGGCAGTGCGAAAGCGCGGGCTTTCCTCTGGTTTCCCGTGCTGCGGGGCTGGGGGGTGGAGACGATGATGGGGGGAGGCGGGTTCTTCCCCGCGCTGGAGCGGTGCCTGGAGGAGGGATAGGATGGGGGATGATCCCACTTTGGGAGGGGTCGGGTTATTGGCGGGAGTTTCCGGGGTCAGCAGAAGTTAGCTGACCCATGGAAGTACAATGGAGGATGGTTCGCGGCTAGGAGAGTTCCTAGCCTGGAAGGGGGGGGGGGAAAAAGGGGAATACCGGGTTGCTGCTGGCAGGGTCAGGAAGGAGCTGGTGGGGGCCGGGGGGGACAGAGGTGAGGTGTTGTCGCTGTGGGGACTGGGTCGGGCGGAGGGTGCTGGCCTGGGGCGGGCAGTCGACGGGCTATGGCTAGTCGACGGGGGAGGGGGGGCGGGACGCCCTCTGATCCGGTTGGTCACCTGGAATGCGAGGGGATTGAATGGGCCGGTGAAGCGATCGAGGGTACTTGCTCATCTGAGGGGGCTAAAGGCAGATGTGGCAATGCTTCAGGAGACCCACCTGAAGGTGGTGGACCAGGTCCGTCTGAGGAAGGGGTGGGTGGGGCAGGTTTTCCACTCTGGGTTGGATGTGAAGAACCGGGGAGTGGCGATTCTGGTGGGGAAAAATGTGTCGTTTGAGGCATCGGAGGTGGTGGCGGATAAGGGGGGTAGGTATGTTATGGTTAGGGGCAGGCTACAAGGAGAGAAGGTGGTACTTGCTAGTGTGTATGCCCCAAATTGAGACGATGCGGGCTTTATGAGGCGTATGTTGGGACGGGTCCTGGATCTGGAGGCGGGTGGTCTGATCATTGGGGGGGGGGGGGGGGGGGGGGGGGGGGACTTCAATACGGTGTTGGATCCTTCACTGGATCGGTCCAGCTCCAGGACGGGTAGGAGGCCGGTGGCGGCCAAGGTACTGAGAGGGTTTATGGACCAGATGGGTGGGGTGCATCCATGGAGGTTTGTGAGGCCGAGGGCATGGGAGTACTCTTTCTTCTCCCACGTACATAGGGTCTACTCTCGGATAGACTTCTTCGTGGTGAGTAGGGGACTGATTCCGAGAGTGGATGAGGCCGGGTATTCGGCCATTGCAATCTCCGACCACGCTCCGCATTGGATAGAGTTGGAGATGGGGGAGGTGCGGGACCAGCGCCCGTTGTGGCGGTTGGATGTGAGGTTGTTGGCGGAGGAGGAGGAGGTGTAGGAGGGTCCGGGCAAGTATTGAGGGGTACCTCAAGGTGAATGATACGGGGGAGGTTCAGGTGGGGGTGGTCTGGGAAGCCCTGAAGGCAGTGATTCGTGGGGAGCTGATATCCATCCGGGCACACAGGGTGAGGAGCGAGAGGGATAGACTGGTGGGAAATATGCTGGAGGTAGACAGGAGGTACGCAGAGGCACCAGAGGAAGGACTGTTGGGGGAAGAGGCGCAGCCTGCAGGCTAAATTTGATTTGCTGACCACTAGAAAGGCGGAGGCACAGTGGAGGGAGGCACAATGGGCAGCGTATGAACATGGTGAAAAGGCGAGTAGGATGCTGGCTCATCAGCTCCGCAAGCGGGATGCGGATAAGGAAATTGCTGGAGTGAGAGACAAGAGTGGGAATGTGGTGCGGAAGGGGGTAGAGGTGAATGAGGTCTTCAAGGACTTTTATGGGGAACTGTACCGGTCGGAGCCAACGGGGGAGAGGAGGGGAATGGAGAGGTTCCTCGACGGGCTTTCTTTCCCGAAGGTGCAGGAGGAGCAGGTGGAGGGGTTGGGGGCGCCGATTGAGCTGGAGGAGCTAGTTAAGGGGATCGGGCAGATTCAGTCAGGGAAGGTGCCGGGCCGGATGGGTTCCCGGTGGAATTTTATAAAAAGTTTGTGGGCCTAGTGGGCCCCTTGTTGGTGCGGACACTCAATGAAGCGTGGGAAGGGGGGACTTTGCCCCCGACGATGTCGCGGGCGCTGATCTCGTTAATCTTAAAGAGGGACAAGGACCCCCAGCAGTGTGGTTCATACAGGCCCATATCTCTCCTCAATGTAGATGCCAAGGTGCTGGCAAAAATCCTGGCCACCAGGATAGAGGACTGTGTGCCAGTGGTTGTGCACGAGGACCAGACAGGGTTTGTGAAGGGAAGGCAGCTGAACACGAATGTGCGGAGATTGTTGAATGTCATCATGATGCCAGCGATTGAGGGGGAGGCAGAGATAGTGGTGGCGCTGGATGCGGAGAAGGCCTTCGATAGAGTGGAGTGGGGGTACTTATGGGAGGTGTTGGGGTGGTTTGGATTTGGTGAAGGGTTTATTAGATGGGTGAGGCTGCTATATGAGGCCCCGATGGCGTGCGTGGCCGCGAATGGGAGGAGGTTGGAGTACTTCCGGCTTTGCCGAGGGACCAGGCAGGGTTGCCCCCTGTCCCCCTTGTTGTTTGCATTGGCAATCGAGCCGCTGGCGATGAGGGATTCAGAGAGGTGGAGAGGTTTGGTGCGAGGTGGGGAGGAACATAGGGTGTCGTTGTATGCCGATGACCTGTTACTGTATGTGGCGGACCCGGTGGGAGGGATGCCAGGGGTGATGGAGCTGCTAGCTGAGTTTGGAACGTTTTCAGGTTATAAACTAAATTTAGGCAAGAGTGAGGTGCTTGTGGTGCACCCTGGAGACCAGGAGGAAGGAATTGGTAGGCTTCAGCTTAGGCGGGCAGGGGAGAGTTTTAGGTACCTGGGGGTGCAGCTGGCCAGGGACTGGGGGACTCTTCACAAACATAATTTCACCAGGCTTGTAGATCAGATGGAGGAGGAGTTCAAGAGGTGGGCCATGCTGCCATTGTCGTTGGCGGGGAGGGTGCAGTCCGTCAAAATGACGGTGCTTCCGAGGTTCCTGTTCCTCTTTCAGTGCCTGCCCATCTTCATCCCCAGGGCCTTCTTTAGGAGAGTGACTAGCAGTATCTTGAGCTTTGTGTGGGCACATGGGACTCCAAGAGTGAAGTGGGTTTTCCTGGAGCGAGGGAGGGATAGAGGCGGGCTGGCGCTGCCCAACCTTTTGGGGTACTATTGGGCGGCCAATGTGTCAATGGTGCGTAAATGGGTGATGGAGGGGGGAGGGGCGGCGTGGAAAAGAATGGAGATGGCGTCATGTAGAGGCACGAGCCTGGGTGCCATGGTAACGGCGCCATTGCCGCTCTCCCCTAAGAGATATACCACGAGCCCGGTGGTGGCGGCGACCCTAAGAATCTGGGGACAGTGGAGACGGCATGGGGGGGGGGGGGGGCTCGATGGAGGCTCCATTGGGTGGCAATCATCGGTTCATCCCGGGGAACAAGGATGGGGGAGTTAGAGGGTGGCAAAGGGTGGGAATCAGTAAATTGAGGGACCTGTTTATTGGTGGGAGGTTTGCGGGCCTGGGGGAACTGGAAGATAAAGTTGGGCTCCGCCAAGGGAACATGTTCAGATACTTGCAGGTAAAGGCGTTTGCTAGGTGACAGGTAGAGGGATTCCCTTTGCTGCCCTCGCGGGGGACGATGGACAGAGTGCTTTCGGGGTGTGGGTCAGAGAGGGGAAGGTGTCTGACATCTATAAGGTAATGCAGGAGGTGGAGGAGTCGTCAGTGGAGGAGCTGAAGGCTAAATGGGAGGGGGAACTTGGGGAGCAGATAGAGGACGGGACCTGGGCGGATGCCTTGGAGAGAGTCAACTCTTCCTCTTCATGTGCGAGGCTTAGTCTCATCCAATTTAAAGTGGTGCACCGGGCCCACATGTCCGGGACTAGGATGAGTAGGTTCTTTGGGGGCGAGGACAGGTGCACCAGATGTTCGGGGAGTCCAGCGAATCATGCCCATATGTTCTGGGGCTGCCCAGCACTGGAAGAATTCTGGAAGGGGGTGGCGGGGACGGTGTCGAGAGTGGTTGGATCCAGGGTCAAACCAGGGTGGGGACTCGCGATTTTCGGAGTTGCGGTGGAGCCGGGAGTGCAGGAGGCGAAAGAGGGGGGGGGGGGGGGGGGTGTTCCTTATTATAGTTTCTATTTTTATTCCCGCTATGGTTATGTAACTTAACATTGTGTTAATTTAAGTTGTTGTTAATATGTTGGGTTGTTCATTGAGGAGGGGCGAAGGTTCATGATTGTTGTCATTATTGTTATTGTTGGTATTTTAGTATGGTTTGATGTTGTTGTATAAATTCAAAATTTTTCAATAAAAATTATTTTAAAAAAAAAGAAAATAATTTTGGAGTCCCTTAGATTAGAATGAGGCGAGGAGTGAGTTTCCATGTAGGGCTGGTGTAGTTACGACACAAAAATGATCTGCAGTGGTGAATTGAAAGGACAGTAATGAAAACGGATACCTAAACTTTGGGGAGAGCAGCCAATTGTGACTAGGGTTGTGAAAGACTGATGGATCTAATAAGAAAGATTAGCGAGATATTTGTTGCGGTCCAATGCAGAGAAATGTGAAGTGATCCACTTCACAGCTAGGAATAGGAAAAAAGTATGTAAATAATAAGATTTTGACGAGACCTTGGAGCACAGTCACACAGGTCATAAAGGCGGCACCACGAGGAGACATGTCCTTGCTTTTGCAGACTACAAAAGCAGAGGCAATGCTGAACTCTATGAAAGCCAAAATGTGTAGCAGCGCAGGGGAAATCTCAATCTCTACAGCAATCGGCCCATCTTTGCCACTACGCCAAAGATCTGGACCATGTTTCCACTCTATCAAACCCTTTGATAATTTTAAAGGCCTCTATCAAGACACCCCTCAGCCTTCTTTTTTGCAAGAGGGAATCTGTTTTTCTAAAAAAGGCAATTAGAAAAGTTGATTGAGGTAAAGGACTATTAAATAGCTCTGGCAGAAGGCAAGTGTCGGATTAGATTAGGTGGTTTGTGAGAAGCATTAGGGCAGGCGAGAGGGATCTAATGACTTGATTTTGTGCTGTAGAATGCTATGTTCCTTGGAAGAGAAGAACCCTAAAAATAAAGACAACGGGAACAGATAAATTCTCATTATATTTTTATGACACTGAACCAACGGAATAAATTTCCTAGCAAAGGCAAGGCTTAACATTTGCTACTCAGTGGCACCATCGAGAACTTCTACAATAAAAATACACCGAAGGTTAAATGCAATAAACACAGACCACCCTACACACTAAACACCATCTGTCAGGCTTCTTGTGACATTTTCAGTTTCCATACTACCTAACCTCTGTAGCCTCCTGGAAAACAAATTAAAGGCAGATTTGTGTTGTTGGCTCATGTCCATATGGATACAGTTTGATCCTTTAGAAATCAGTTTTCTCTTTGGTCTTTTAACAGCCAGAGATATGGGACACTTTCTCCCAGTCATGTCTGGGCCTATGCAACTTCAATTCTCAATGCAATATGTTTTGACAGTTAATATTTTCTGAAATGTTGTTACTTATACATGAAAAAACATTCAGAACTCATTCAGCATCCAAAGCTCAAAACTCATTAAAAATAGAGTACCTTATGCCACGCATAGTTGTTACTGGGCTTATTTAGCTTTCAAAAACACGAAATGAAAAATTATCCATCATCATGTTGATATTGGAAAAAAAACAACCAACATCCCTTAAATTATGTACCATAATGTGCCTTCTCTTACCCATGCGCCATGCTTTTCCACTCTGACCCCGCTGTAACTAGGCCGTGTCAGAATTCCATTAGTGTATTGCCTTTTTATATTCTGCCCTGTTGTTGCATCTCCCATGACCTTCAATTTTCTCTCCCCACCCTTACCTTAGCACAGGCCTGACTCCCATGTTCCCTTCCCCTAATCATTCTCTACTCTTTCCTCCACCCCCCCAACCATACAACTCCCATCTCCAATACTCTTTCCCATCATCGCAGTCATGACTTGGCGCAATTATCCCCTCCCTGTTTAATCTGAATACTGCACTTAATCCCGAATTCCCATCTGCAACACCACGGCAGACTGGCTGGCAATTTATTTTAAAATTTTGATTTCCATTATAAATTGCTGTGTCCGCATTTGTAATGGAAACTGCTTGTGTAACCTAGTTTCACATTGAAACTTGTCAGGCTGTATCCGAGCATCCTCATGCTATCAAGCCTCAGATTTGCACCTCCCAGCTGCTGAGTCTGTATGGCACAGAAACACCTATTCCCCCACCACTCTACTTCCCAAGTACTTTCTAAAATAAGGGTAACATGTCTGATATTAAAACCGAATTCTGGATAGCTAGTAATTCTTTAAAACGGTGTTTAGGCTGCGAATATCCAGGTATTTAAATATGGAAAAGGTGAAGGGATAGAGCAGAAATCAGAGCTGAATCTTATCCTGTCTCCACCAAGATTCACAATTGTACTTTTCATAGTTGAGGAAAAGTGACCAAGGGTGGGAACTCTAGCTGATTTTCAGGACCACTTAACTGCAGTGACTCCACCAAGATCAGTTAGCATAGCAGAGACCAAATTCTACTTTTGTCAAGAAAGCACCAAAAGGCAGCCATTTGCAGCGTCCATTATAACGACCTAATGCTTTTTAGTCAAATCCCTATTGTAACCTCGAACAAAAATCTACATTTTCTGTTTGTTTTTCAAAAAGTTGCATTTATAACATGGTTAAAAGTCTCAAGGCATGAACATTATTAACTAAAATTTGATGACAAATAACATTAAGTGAAATTAGTTTAAATGACCAAAAGCTTGACCAAATGGATTTTAAGGAGCATCTTAAATGAGGGAAGAGACATGGCAAGTCAGAGAAATTTAGAGAGGGAATTCCAGAGCTTACGGTCTCAGTGGCTGAAGGCGCAGCAGCCGTCAACGGTGGAGCAGGCAAGTAACCATAATTGGAGTGCAAGTCTACACAAAGTAATTTGGAAAAACTGTCACGATCTGTATGTGAAGTGTTGACATAGTTTTGTTCAATTTGTGACTAGCTCACTGATTGACACTTCGAACAAATTCCATGCAAAGGGAACATCACAAAGTTTGACTGACTCAAAGACTGAGAACACCAACACAAAAACACAACCCATATTGCACTTTAAATGGAAAAATAGAAATCAGCTTCAGAAACTGCTAAGAATCTGTTTGCAGGGGATTCATTCTTACTAGTTTCCCAACAGAAAACACACAATATGCAGACTACAGCTGTGTAACAGTAATTGCAATGCTCACAGATTGTGTGCAACATACACATGCCACTTAGCATAAAGTGACCTGCTGGAACAGCTAGAGGAAGAATGACCTTTGAAGGGAAATCGATTCTGGATCGTAGCTGCTAGATCATAGCTGCATGACACACGAAACTGCAACAATTTCATCGCAAAAAACTGACGCAAAAAAATCTGACATTGGAATTTAATACATTAGCGACCACGAAGTTACTGAAAGATCAGTAACAATCATCTGCCAATTCTCGCTTTCTGCCCCACCCACTTCACCCAAGGGGGGGCAGAAAAGAAAGCATTAGACTTGTACTGGGATGAACCAACCATCAGTTGTCAAAAATACATTATAATTACACATTTTTGCTCACTCTGATTTTGGAGAGCTTTCATGCCGAAGTCAGTCTTTCCTGCTCGGAAAAATTAGCATCATTTCAAATTGCAATTAACCTATACTGTGCTTAAAGACTTTTTTAAAAATGCGCTGTACTTTATGCACAATATTATATCTGAAAATCTCCAGTAATTTTCAAGCTTAATGTCAAATTAAAAGTTCACTCACTGAAAAGCCTCAGAAGATAATAGTACATCTGATCTCGGTCACATTCGAAGAGCTTCTGGGTCATTTCCACCATGTTCTCAAGTGCTTCAACCTGAAGCAAATTAGGAATGTATTTCAGAATCAAACAAATATCTAAATTGACAGGTTTTGTTGATATTGGAAGATTTCTAAAACAGTTTAATTTTGATGGTTCTTGAAGAAAAGGAGTGAACAGCCTTGTTTTACTATTTAGATTATTTGCTTGGATTAGAAACATGCTTAAAGACAACTCCATTCTCCCCTTCTCCCCTCACCACCACCAAATTTATTTTACAAGATCACATGAGCCTAAAGAAATAAACGCAGGCCATTCAGCCCATCAAGCCTGCTCTGCCATTCAACAAGGCCATGGCTGATCCGATTGCAACCATAACTCCACTTTCCTTCCTGTCCCCCATTACCCTTCATTCACATGTCAATCAAACGCTCACCAAACTCAGCCTTGAACATATTCAGTGCTCCACCTCCATTGCTCTCTGTGGAAGAGAACTCCAAAGACAAGAAGAAATTCCTCCTGCCCTCAGTCTTATCATGGGAGACTCCTTATTCTGAAGTTGTGCCCCCAGTTCTAAATTCCCCCATGAGGGGAAACATTCACTTAGCATCAATGCTAATTGAGAAACCACACGGCTGACCTACTTGATTTGTGGCTGTGCATTTATCTGCAAACCACTGAAGTCTCCCTGGACGAGCTCTCAAGCCAGGTGTCTGTAGGAAAGACAGTTGAAGGAAAGAGAGGATAGATTATTAAAAGCCACTTGGATAAAATTAATACATTTCTTAAGAATGATTGAGTTTTAACACCTGTATGAGATTATCACTTTTATATATAGAATTGCTGAAGAACATAACGATATTAGTATTATGGTAAAATAGCATTTAGTTAGTCTACAATTCAAATCTACAATTTAAAAACAAAAAGCTACACTAATCACAACCATTTTGCTGCGGCACAAATAGCATGAATAATCAGCTGTGGGATTCTCTGTCGGCAGGATCCTCTGCTTTGCCAGCAGCGCACCCACCCCGCAGGTCTTCCCAACGGCATGGAGTGGCCACAATGGAAAATGCCATTGGCTGGGTGCGGGGAACGGAGAATCCCACCTCAGCTGTTAGATTTCATATTCAAGTCACTTCATACAACCATGTTAGTACAGGTTAATATTGGAATCGTTTAATATGGACTTTCTACGAATTAATTTCATGTGAAAGGAAGCTTCTACTAAGAAGTGCAGTTCATAGTTTATGACAAGGTTCATAAAGATCCTCTGAAAATGAATTTAAATGTTCCATTTATCAGAGTGATGTGCTGAGCTTCCAATTCTTTTCAAAGTTAAGGATTTAAATAAACATACACTAATTCTTCCAATGTTCTAAAAAATCAAATCAATTTGGTAATACTCTCTCAAGTTCTCAACAAGTTCATTTTTCCTATATTGAGATTGATGGAGCAGATCAATTTTCATGCTAACTTTGCCAGTTCAAGGAAGCTTACGTAAAAAATATAGCCTGAAATGAAATATTAAACATCATTGAATCCTGAAAATTAAACAAAAATAGAGTTTGATTATAGGTACAGAACAAATAGTACAGTTGATTACAACTTTCAATATCTTCACTTATCCAAATGACATGGATCTCAACAACACAAATCCACAACATGAAATGTATTAAATCTCCCGTGTTTAGACTTGATTGATGTGCCTGTCATTTCAAGGACGGCTAAGCAGTAAATGCAGATATCCTTCAGTTTCATCTGATATTGAGAACAGTTTTCACTTACAATAAGACTCAATCCTCAAAAGAACATCTAGGTCAGCTTAACTAAATCTCCTAACCTCATGGATGTTCTACATTTACAGCTTATTGCTCAAAGACTAAGTAGTGCTTTACCAGCCAAGGTACCTCATAAACTCTTAGTGGCAATGACATAAAACATTAATCTTACAGAATTTTGTAGTTTAAATTATACCTCTTGTGACAGGAAGTCTGACATCATACATCAGTTTTTTTCTAAACATGACCTGAATAACAGCATATCCTCAATTGATTTGGGCACTTTCTGTTCACACAATTACATCCTCTTCATTTACTTTTATTCCAAGGGATACAAAACTAAACAGTCACAATTCCCGTTGAGAAAAAAATTACTGTAGTCTAGTCGACACTAGCACTAAATTGGAATATTTTCGCCAGAGGTCCTCGGCACCCATTTTCCTGTCTGCCAAGTTGAAGTGCAACTCTTTGCAGAAGGGGAATATGATTGCATAGCTATACAGCAAATCCACAAGACATATTTGTTCTTGTATTACAGGTTAAATGCATTCAAAGCCTTGTAAATTCTGTCAAACTAAAAGCAAATGATGAAGGCGACTAAATTGCATCCATACCACGATACAAACTGCAATGTCACTGTACATCTGTTAATGCACATTTTTATTTGAGTTGGGCAAGCTCTGTGTAAGAATAGAACTGAACTCATGCTCATCTGATTAGGATTTTAGACTCAGCGTATGACTGATTTTTGCTGGAGAACTGTTTCGTCCCAAATTAACATGCTGTTATTGTTCTATCCCGTCTGCATGTTTCAGGAAATGGTACATCATTACCATCCAATATACCAAAAATAAGGATCTGTGAAAGAATGAAGCACAGGGGAACACCATCTCAACAACAACCTCATTGCTGGTGTTGGATGCTAGATTATTATAGCAAAGAAAAATATTCAGTAACAGAGTTTACTTTCTAAATCCAAGTGTTCAGTCATCATTGAAAGGAGCCATCATATAATTTTTCAGCACAGATGTCAGTCATCAGAACTTTCAAATCTATTAAAGCCCACTATGAATGGGTATTGAAATTCAGACAGCAACTAACTGGGTGATTATTGTTTTATTGTAAACCTACTATTCTACTTGTCTTACCATTCATAGTCATTTTCTTCACCGACATCTCACCTCAGATTTCACTTCAATCTCACTCTTACTCAGATTAACATCAAATTGCTTTGAATCATTCTCCCCTCCCTTAAATGTTCAATCTCTTTCTCACACATTTGTTTAATTTCCGCCTTGCTTTGACCTTTCAGTCTATCGCCGAGAGATTTTATTCTCCATTGCATTCTAGACTTCAGTAGTTTAACAAAGAGAACCAGTCTTATTTATTCTGCTCAGTTTATTTATTTTAGTTATTTCAATTGGTGTCTCCTCCTGTGAGCATCAATTCTATCCAGCAATGTTACAGGGAAACATTTGACGCATTGTATCCCATGAAGACATACATTCTTCACCGCTACAATCTTGACTTTTGTTATTTTCCTCTCTGCTTGGTTTACGTGATCAACAATCTGACAGTAAAACCAATGATGGATAGTCTGCTCAGGTTGAAGGCAACTTTGCCAGGTATGCTCCATTTCAAGTGCACGTCTATTGTTTCACGTGGGTACTGTTGCATAGCTGCATGTAATACATTGAACCGACTGTGAGTACTTTGGTGCAATATGATCTCCTGGCTTAATGTTGCAAATGGTTATGCTTTCCCCTCAAATCACCCATTTTAAAACACTATTTGCATTATAGTACAAATTTATTTATTTTTTTTAAAGGGTGATTTGCTGAATGTCTGAAATCATGGCACCAGCAAGCTTAATATGGTTACCACAGGAACTCTGACAAAAAAAGGGCGAAGGTTCAACAAGTTCCAGTTCATCGATGACCATTCCAGTAGTCACATTTCACAATGATAATGGAGTTGTTGATGAAAAGACATAATTATTCACTATTAATAAGTCAACAACAGACCTAGCCATGGGGCAAGAAAACCTCCAGCGTGGCAGAACTTTGGGAATCAAGTCACTTGGTTCCTCCAAAGCACGCTACAGCTACCATGTCATATCTGACATATTTCACACTGTATCCCAAATATATATATATATATATATATATTTCAAAATAATCTATTCAATTTTAATTTAAATGAATCAACATGGACTGCTTCTACCATTTCCCCAAGAAGCCTGTTCTGGGAAACATACCACCTAAATTATTGGCCAGTTAATTACATCCTATACTATCCTCATGGTGCTGCAGAACACAATGTAAGGGTTTTAAAAAAGGAAAGTCATTTAAACTTTTTTTTAAATGGAAGAAAAAGGAATAAAAATAGTTCCAAAATATTTTCTGTATACTTGATTAAAACAGTAATGCCAGTTTCTGGTCAGGACCAGGAGCAAACCAGTTTTGTTTTCTAATGAGGACACTGCTGAAATATCATTACATGCCTTTCCACAGATTCTAACTGGCCTGATGTGTATTTGCACCATTTTTTTAAACAGTTCCTTTTCTCTTGCTCACTTTAACTCCAAGCTATTTTTTTCAGTTAATGTTGTACAGTAATTTACAGAAATTATATGAACGACATCATAACATTTAAGAAAAAGAAACTTGATTATAAGTAGGATTTCAGATAAGTTTGAAGGCCAGCATGAATAGTTTATTCTTGTAAGAGAGACTGGAACGATGCAATAAACTCCGTAGTGAGGAAAACAACTTAAAAGGGTGGCATACCATTCAGATTAGAAGTAAAAGATCAGCAAAACCAGAAACTGACTTGAGGTTATAGTGGTGATGGAGCCATCTGGTTGCTTTATGGCTTGCCATCTTGCTGTCTGCCTTTACTCACGAAAGGCAGAAAGCACATTATTTGCAGCTTCCAGAGACGGCATAAATGTGCATTACATCAGTAGAGAAGGGTCCTGCAATGTTTGCACTTGGAAAACTGGTGCCAGTAATGGAAAAATACTTAAGCCAATAAATTGTAATGTACTATGGGTCTCACGTTATTGCCACTTGCTTCCATCACCAATCACAGACTTCCATGTTATATAGATTAATACATTCGCTGCAGCCACAATCAAGATTTGGGAGGTCAAAATGTATAGTCATTGGTTGAAGGTTGACCAAATAGAGGTATTTAAAAATATTATAGGATTCAATTGCATGGACACCAAGAAACTATTTCCACTGAAGCGGCATCTAGACCAAGAGTGGGTTTCCTCTGGGTGCTCGTTGCTCCAGTTTCCTCCCACAGTGGATTGGCAATGATAAATTGCCCTTCGTGACCAAAAAGGTTAGGTGGGGTTATTGGGTTAAGGGGGTAGGGTGAAAGTGAAGGCTTAAGTGGGTCGGTGCGGACTTGATGGGCCGAAATGCCTCCTTCTGCACTGTATCTTCTATGTTTAAGTCCAAAGATGTGCGGGTTAGGTGGACTGGTCACACTAAATTGCCCGTAGTGTCCAAATAAGTTAGGTGGGGTTGCTGGGTTAAAGAGATAGAGCGAAAGTGTGGTTATCTTTCAGGGGCCGTGTAGTCTTGATGGGCAGAATAGCCTCCTTCTGCACTGTAAATTCTATGATTCTATGAAGAGGGCACAAACTTAAAATTAGAGCTATGCCATGTAGGAGTGAAAATGGAAGTATTTTTCACATAAAGGGTAGTGAAAATCTGGAACACTCCTCCAAAAGGCTGGGGATGCTGGGTCACATGAAATTTTCAAGATCAACATCAGTCGGTTTCCATTCGATGAAATGGACGTGGAACAAAGATTGTTAAATGGATGTTGTGGTACAGATCAGGCACAATCTAACAGAATGGTGGAACAAGCTTGGGTGGGGTTGGGGGGGGGGAGAGAGAAGAAAGAGAAATGATCTACTGCTGTTCCCATATCTGCATTAAAAGTCTTGCAGAAAGATAATAATGCACTATATAAATAAAGATGATGGCTCCCTTATTTCAGTTATGTGCACCATGAGAAAAATTGAAGGAAACAATTTTTAAAAACGAGTGTACCAAGGTCTCCTTGGACCAAAATATCTACTGATGTCAGCAATCCAAAGAAACAAATGTAAAAGCTGGACACATACAGTTTTTGCTCCAACTTATCCCCTTATATTGCTAGGAAAGATTTTAATCAAGACCAGATAGAGTATGCAAAATTTAGTTGAGTGATCAGTCACCTTTGGCTGATCATAAGCTGCTTAAGGAATTACAGGAAGGAAAAGTTGAATTTAATATGATGCTGCAGCAGACTGGCTGATTATTTGCTCCCAGACATGCCCTACAGTAAATCTGACCAGATTCACCCTGTCAGCAGCAAATTAAATTCCACTGCTTTTAAGCACAACAAAAGAATTGATCAGTAAAGGGGATTAAGAACTTTATACACCCAGGAATGGCAGTTTAATTTAATTGTTCCACAATCACAAGTTTAATATGCAAACATAATATTTGGCATAAAAGGAACAACTCAATCAAGCAGAGCTAGAAAAATATTTAAATTTGAATAACATCTAACAAAAACAATGGCTATAATTCTTATTGCAGCTCGGTGCAGACATCAAAAGAAGAAATTCTACACTTATCACCGCTAATAAGGTTAACATTATTCAATTTGTAGACTAAATTGCATCAGTCAGAATTAGACTAATACTCATTTTAGGTTCAGAATATTAATTGACGCTCATTGTTCAAAACTAAAATGGTTGTGTGAACAGCATAATAGGCTGAAGTCTCACCTCGATAATTTTTCTGGCCTCTTTGTATTTCCCACTCTGAAGAAAAGCGAAAAAAAGGTCATACAGCATTGTCATTTCACCTCGCTCCTGGTTTACAAAATCCATAGCTGCAGGCACAAGAGAAAATGTTAAAACCATGTATTCAGCAACAGTTAAAACGGAAAAAAAAATCTTTATCGCTTTTCATTCCAATAATGTCAGCAAAATGGTACACTTTATGTATGCCACAATTCATAAGCTTCTACCCACTATCATCTTTGTTTTTGAGTGGCAGAAAGTAGAATAAGTTAATTCAACACAACTTTTGGACACTCATGATGCATATTTGGTATTGGGGAGGAGAGGGGTGGGGGGGGGGGGGGGGAGAAGGAGGGTCCTTTTAAGAAGAAAAATTACAGAAATGGGAAAATGCCCTTTTGTCTTAACAAGCCGACTACCATTTCATTCACCATCCTCATTTTCTCCGCAGGATCATGTTTAATTGCCTCCGGATCCATTTACACAACTTATTTCTGTAGTCTTCCTTGGTTACATACTCCATGGGATTAAACCACAAGCAGCACAGGAATGGAAAAGGCTCCTCAGTCCATCTGGTTGGGCCCAAAAATTAATACCTCTCACAATTGTGTATTGCATCTCTCAATTATCCCTGAGTTTTAAAGCTTTGGTTGAAGGGAACAATTTGTCTGGATTAATCCTCAATTTGCATTATTTTGGCAGCAATTATTTAGGTCAACTCAGATTCTCCACTTTTCCAATAACAAGTTCAACATGCTTAGCTGGTCCCAACAAATAAAGCCACTGGTCTTTCAAGCCCTGCAACTTCAGCTGAATTACCCCATGGAACTGTTTGCACACCCACTAAATGATCCAAATTGCAAATATTCGAGCAATCCGTTTTCACCCAAAATATGAGCCTTTTCCCACCATAACAGTCACTGCACCCAAAAGTGACTTTGAATGCAAGTACCTTGACGGCCACAAAAGATATGCCAAGACTCTATATAAATGTGAATCGTCTTTCTTTGGTGGTACATGGGGGTTTTCATCCAATTGTTAGGATTTTCTTTTCATTCCTTTATGTGAGACTTCACAACTCTATAAGATAGAAACTGTTCACAAAATGCCTTCGCAGAAATGTAGCAGCTGGACACTTCCTGACAGCGATTTAAGATAAAATGAAAATTTTCTGCCACACTGGAACCACCTTGAGAAGCGACAAGTTCACCAGACAATTGAAACAGAGCAGAAAGCAAATTTGAAGAAATAACATTCAACACCAAACAACCTTTGCAGCTGCCAGTGCATCAGTTACAGAGGAGCAAAAAAGAGCATGGGACATTCTCACTGCTCTCCTGCATAAAAGTGGGAGACAAGATTCAAATATTGGAAGACAAGATTAAAATAGGAAAGAAAATTAAACTGAGATCAAGGGTAAAGTACTTTACATTTAAAACCTGTCGGATCAACAATTATTCTCTGTAATTTTGTCGAGAAAATAATTTTCTATCTATCCATTGCAAAGTTGCAAATACAGTACGTAAAGCTATGTGAAAGTTATAAATTCACTATTGAAGTCAGTTTCCAGACTAGTGTGCAGTAAACTAAAATTAAAATTAATCTAGAAAAACCTGTAATTTATCACAGGGAATATTGCATAAGTTTTCTTTTAAAGAACTCACAGTAATTAGGGTATTATGATACAGATTCAACTTGAGTGAGGGGGGAGGAAACCTGGTGAGAAAACAATAAACATATTTTGATTTGCTTTCAGAATATCTCCTCCATCAGCTACCTTTCTGTAAGAGATCAGTGTCTCCCTGGTCAACCAACTTGCACAAAACATCATGAAGTCGAGGCATCTGGCCATATTTCTTGTGACAATCAATAATTGCATCTAGTGCGGCAGGTAAATTCCCCCTGAAACAGAAAACAGAAAACCCCAGTAATATATTAACACATTATTTCCATAGTAAGTAAAATGAAAGCAATATTTTAAAACACATTTGATTTGCTGAGATACAAAATAATACCCTGCGAAAGAATTCTTAGAGATCTGAATGTCAAGTACTACTAGGCTAGCCAATTCAGAAAAGTTACATTTTTGTCCCCGTTTTAGTGACACGTCTGCTTCCATTACCAAGAGAAACCAGCAATAGATTCAACAGGTTTTTTGCAGTCATACTCATGTTTTGGCACTGGACAGCACATTAATGCTTTTTTTCAATCCCATAATTTCTTCTTGCAGAGGAGAACCTAGCCTGACTACTTCCATAAAATGGAAGGGACATTGAGGAATTGAGTGCTGGTAAATCACAGGTGTAAACCCCATGGCACTGTGCTTTGGAAGATTTCATGTATAGTCCCTTCTCCCTCCTCAAAAAAATAAATCCTGTTCAGGAACAATACACCACATACCATAGTTTCACTAAGTAATGCTTTCATAGCTGGAGTTTTTGTTTTAATTCAATCTACTCCTTAAAATGGAAAGTTCAAACAACTTTATTTAAACAAAGTTAACGGATAACTTTTTTAAGCTGGGGGCAACACAGGTGGCAGCCCTCAATACCTATCTAGTGGGTTAATACCGCAACACATGCTGAGCAGTAATGGCAGTACTGATCACTGAACAGCTAGCAACTGCAATGAATCACCCAATTGAGAAAGAATTGCTGTATTCTTCCCAACTATGAACAGAAACGGAGCGCAATAAAACTGGACAGTCAGTGTTCATCCACACACACACACACACACACACAATTAGAAAAAAATGGATAGCCTATGTATTGCAACGTTTTCCATTAACATCCCAGCTGAAAATGTAAGTACCACTAAATATTTAATAATGTATATTTTAAATCGAGTTTCAAGAACTACTTTGAAAGAGAGAATTTTACCAGTAAGTTCCTCAAACTTAATTCTGAACATTCGCAGACAAATTGGAACCTTAAATGCTATGAGTTTTAGCTTCTTGGGCCACACATCCCATGATGGAAGTAAGCACCTAAATATGTACTGCACAAATGTCATCCGACATTCTTTGTAACTTTTAGATGCAATCCTGCAGTTTATAAATATATTTTATTAATTTCACACCAAGACTGTACGCCTGCCTTTTTACACTAGCCTTCAAAAATCCTCTGGTATAGATGGATACTGAAAATCCTACAAGCATAGTACACTTGGGATGAGTGCAATAAATATCATTGCTCCATCGATCACAATTTGAATTAAAATAACATCTTTGACGTAAAGATCTCTCACAGGCCTTCACAAAAGGATATGGATCCACGCCATGAAAGGAGATTAGAAAGGGTGACTGAATGTTTGCCCAAAATGACAGTTTTCATAAAGAGGGGCGACGGAATTTGGTCAACGCAGCTAATAATCTGCCATCAACAGTGAGGCAGGGTACGTGCATCTCAGCCTTGGATATATTCAATGGATAGAGCATCCACAACCCTCTGGGTAGATCCACAACCCTCTGGGTAGGCAATTTCAAAGATTGATACCCTCCGAGTGAAGACATTTCTCACCTCAGTCCTAAATGATTGACCCCTTATCCTGAGGCTGTGTCACCATGTTTTAGATCCCTCAGCCCAGAGAAACAACTCCTCAGTGACAACCCTGTTAAGCCCTTCAAAATCTTGTAAGTTTCAATGAGATCACCCCGTTCTTCTGAACTCCAGAGAATGTAGGCTCAATTCCCCAGCCTCTCATCGCAGGACAACTCTCTCAACCCATAAACCAAAGTAGTGAACCTTCGCTGTACTACCTCCAAGGCAAATTATACCATTCCTGAGATATGGAGATCAGAACTACACACAGTACTCCCATTGTGATCTTACCAAAGCTAATGTTGAAATAAGGGCAAACATGCAATTTACCTGCCTAATTGTCTTCTGGGACCTTTATGTTAACATTTGATACTCCTTGTCCAGAGGTGAACCAAAGTCTCTCTGAACACTGCATTTGCAGGTTTCATATTTTATTAAAAATGTATATAATTTTGTTCTTTTACAAATTTAGTTTACTCAATTCTTTTTTTCCAATTAAGGGGCAATTCAGTTTGGCCAATCCACCTACCCTGCACAACTTTGGGTTGTGGAGGTGAGGCCCACGCAGAGACGGAGAGTGCAAACTCCACATGATCAGTGACCTGGGGCTTGGATCAAACCCAGGTTTGCGGTGCAGTGAGGCAGCAGTGTTAACTACTGTGCCACCCTTTATATTCCATCTCGATAGCCTGTGGTCCTCCTCACGGTTTACATTCCCATCCAGCGTTAATAGCAGGAAGCTAGGATACATTAAGCTATGTCTCTTCATATAAATCATAACCACAGATTTTAAACAGCTAGTTCCTAGCATTGACCTGTGCAACACCATTAATTGTAACCTGCCAATTTGAAAATGCCCCATTTCTTCCATATTTTCTGCCCATGAACAAATCCTCGATCCATGTTAATATACCACTCCCAACTCAATGAACCCTTATCTTGTGTATTATCCTTTTGTATGATGTCAAATGCTGTTTGGAAATCCAAATATATTGCAGTTACTGGCTCCCCTTTATCAACCCAAACAAGTTACGAATGGCTAATTGGCTTGTAGTTCCGTGTTTTCTCTCTCCCTTATTTCTTGAATAGCGGTGCTACATTTGCTTACTTACATTTTGCTGGAATCTTTCTAGAGTCTGGGGAATTTTGGAAAAGCATGACCAGTGCACCTATTAACTCTGCAGCTACCTCTATTATAATCCTACAATGTAGACCGATAGGTTCTCGGTATTTGTTGGCTTCTAGTCAATACCTTTGTTCTGCTTGATATTAATTGCCAAGTCTCATTCTTATTATCCCCCTGGTTATCCTTTATTGCTGATTTACAATTTGTGTCTGCTAATATGCAGACAGACACAGAATATTTAGACCATAAGAAATGAGTAGCCAACTAGACTGGGAAATGAAATTAGCGGCCGGACACTGGAATTTATGCAAAGGTCGAAAATAAAGATTTCAGTTTTCCTGATGCTGCATTGGAGGAAGTGGTGCATCCATGACATCATGCCAGGCTGGCAATTTGTCGACATGGAGATAATCATTAAAATGAACTTGATGCTGCCCATACAAGGTACAAAGTTGAACTACCAGGTAAATTATAAAAAATAGCAAAATGTACTTTGGGCATGTTGCAGAATATTTGCACTCATTCCATATTCAAAATAAAATATAGTTAAATAATTTACTTTGAATCTGCAACTGAATTTCCCATCACGTGGTTCCACCTACAGTCAGTCCTCAAATCACTATCTGCTTCATTGCTCTTCAACCCGAATCGCACTGCACTTCCAGTAACAGTAGCAAATATAAAAATGCAAACTACTCAGTATATAATGTCTGGCAACAAATTGAAAGCAGTAATTTAAGTTTTGAGTTTCTGCAAATACACAAGCCATTGTGCCCTACTTACAATGAGTGAGACTCTCGATTGAATTAAGCTTGTGACTCACTATTATATAATTTTTAAAATACCATAAGACAGCATCAATAGCTCCAAAACAAGTATTTAGGGCATAATCCCCACTTCTTAAAAACTGTTTCTAGCCTTTTTTTAAGCAGCCTTTCTTTTGTAATCTGACAGCTCAAACGACAAATGCCCATCTTCCCAGTATGTTTCCCCAAAACCAAATTCTAAATCTGCAGTTTTCCCCGATTTGCTTATCCTGACGGGAAAATGTTAGTGCATTCCTGAATTCTGAACAGAATGTTGCACAGAGGTAAGGCTTTTAGTTGTTGCCTCAAAGCGGAGGGCTAGGAGTGAAGGAATTAATAATGTAGCGTACCGGTAGTTGTTTCCATTCATCAGTCATCTCTCGCATGAGAATCCTGGTGGAAAACTGCCACTTCTGACTATTTGTAACAAAGTTGTAAAACTGTGCATAAAAAGTGTTTATGGTTTAATTATTAATGAATAATCAAAGTCTTCTTCTTCTTCCCCTCCTCGTCCTCCCCCCCCCCTCCCCCCCCTCCCCTCCTCGTCCTCTCCCCCCCTCCCCCCCCCCCCCCCCCTCCCCTCCTCGTCCTCCCCCCCCCCCCCCCCTCCCCTCCTCGTCCTCTTCCCCCCCCCCCCAAGATCCAGATTCTCGTACCATCTTGGCTGGATGAGAATAGGCAGTGAAAATCTCAAAATAAAACCACTGCCTCCCTTACATTTAAAGAACAAGCTATGCTCATCATTAAACATTTGTTCAGGCAACCCACTAAACACCGCAAAATTAAAAAAAAGTCTCAAGGGCGAAAATGAAATAACTAAATTGGATCATTACAATCTAAACACAGTGTTATTCTTCCGTGTAAACGGGGCTTCACATGATAGATATGTACCTTATACCCTTCCCAAGCCATGTTTACAGTATAGCGAGTGGAACCCTACTGAGACATTCAAATTTTTGTCATTTTGTATGAAGACAAAATTATAGGTTAATTTTTTGTCTGTGAATAGATGGTGCAACTAAATAAAAGCAAAAGACTAGACAAACAATAGAGCACTGCCGTGAAAAGCTTACAGCTGCTATTCAACAGCTTAGCCCCCATTTGCTTAGTGATGAAGAACTTTACAATGGTAGAGTAAGAGACAGTTCACTTTTATATAATGTAAGAAAACATTGTGGACTGTTGATTTTAATTGCCATGCAGCGTGGTAACGTTATGTTAAAAGCTTCACTTAAGTGGCAATTCATGGCAGGCTTACTGATTGAAAAGCTGAAAACCTTGGGGAAAGGAGCAAAATAAAATGGGGTGGCAGGCAAGGTGGAAGAGAAAAAGACTGGAAGCAAAAAGACACTTGTGTAACAAATCCCAATCTGCAAATCTAAGCCAGATGTTAGTGTACAGGGAAATCAATTCTACACGGTACAATCAGCTTTGCACAATCATACATTTAAAGGACTGGCTCTTTACTGAGCTAAATGTTTCTCTGTTCATTAGACATAATGAGGAATCTTCAAGGAGACTGGTGTTGCAATTACAACTAATCCTCAAAAAATTAACTGTGTTGAAGGCTTTATAATTTCCCTAGGTACAATTTAGCTGTCACTTACTTTAAAATTTACTCAAACACGCTTTCGAAATAGCTGTAACTTCACATGTCAAGTGCTTTCCAACCAATTAAGTCTAACTGGAAGTCACTGTTAAACAACTGAATGACTAGACAAGATAGCTCATTTCCCTGCTCTTTTGTTCGGAATAATATGCTGCATTTACATTATCAGCCTCAACAGGATTTTCTGACAGGGACAGAAAAAATTGCTAACGCTGTCCATGCTAAGCACATGAAGCCTGTCATTTACCAATCATCCTTCAAAATGCAATAGCCATGAATGCAACTTAATTACAACCCAATGATCCTTGACGAAAAATCATCTTATCAGTGTCCTGTCTCCGCAAAGCAAATGAACTACTTTTGTCCTTCAGTGCTGGTGATGCTAAATTCATAATTGCAAAAAAAGAGTTTAAAAAATAACGCAAGCTACACTGAAGGCTTCACTATCATTAGAAAACAGTATGAAATGGGGGGGGGGGGGGGGTTAAAAAACATGCTTCAGACAACAAACTTTTTCATTTTTGTGCTGTGATTCACTTGAATAAATATTAGAAAATTTAAACCTTAAAGATCAAGAATTTTCAGTTTGAAATGATTTGTTCTTAAAAATTGTTGCCTCCGGTCAAAATATGCAAAGTGGATAGAGACCATGTCGACAGCTATTAATGCATTTTATATCTGTCAGCCTCACTAAACATCACAACAAGATATTTACAATAACACTTCGTTCTTAATTAGTTGTAGCTGATCGTTGTGTTCATTTGGGAGAAGCTGGTGTCCCTTTTATTTTTATCTATGCATTCACTCATTCCCCACCCCTCCCCCATCAAAATATTTCATTAGCAACTACTTAAATATAAAGCCCCATTCTCAAAACAATACCTTGAATGGCATGATAATTTTACTCAGTATACCTCATAGAACAGAACAAGCTCAATTGTTTACATTCTGAATTGACACTTCAATCATGCTCCTGAAGTGCTGAGCTGACAAGCTTGACGATCTGAAAAGCTAATTAAGGACAGGAATGCCTGAGCTGAAGAATAGAACACCTCTGCACTTTGTATGCACTAAGTACTCCTAGAACAGAGGTGAGCAGTAATCCTGAACATTTCCTCCACATTGCCACAATGTATCCCAAATCCCTCAATTTACAAGACACCTGTTTTTGACTCAGTACCACATTCGTATGGTCGGTTCTGAGCCGCTCAAGCCATGGTTCTCTCAATAGAAGTTCCATTCATTATAAAATGCAACCCTGATGAAATGTCACTAAGTGTGCCTGTTGTAAAGTTAACGATACCGAGTAGAATGGTGTATAGTTCAACTTTCAGTTCACACAGTTAGTTAAATGAGGGGTACAAGTGGAATCATGATTTTGCCAGTGATAAAATAAACGCAATTTCTGCTGATGATTTCTATCCAGTAAACTCAGAGGGTTTCTTGTGATATCATTGATGATTAAATAGTCCGCAACACAATGCTTATGCCCTCAAATTGGCTGGTTGTGCTATGTGTAAATAAATCAACTGTTCCTCAAAGTGAGGTAGCACCGTAACATTAAGATGAAAGTAAGTTGTAAAGGAAACAAATCAGAATGCTTTTGGCATAGCTGTTAAGCGAGTTTCAGTTTTATTCCTCCAAGAGTTCATTGAAAATTTGTCAAAGTGCACGTTGGATTTGTCCCTCCCAGAAATTTGATGCCGATCGTCAGTCTGTAACTCACTCCTTTCTGCTGCCATTACCGAAACTCTTGTTCCATAGGCAAAAGAAAGTAACTACGGCAATCGTCATAGCAAGATGTTCCACTTCACCATTGGAAACAAAGAAACCTGTCCCATTTTGTATTGCACTGCCCACTTAAGCTTAGTGTCAGTAGCTCTCAAGAAATTAAAAGAATGTGCCTACTGATGTACATTTGTGCAAGTGAGAGAAAAAGTATGCGTGCTGATGACGACACAAGGGGAACCATCTTGAAGGAGGTATTGAACCTCGCAGTCTGCAAAGAGGTTGAATTATCGTCAGTGGATACTGTCATTAATGCAGAGTGGTTCAATGATCATGTCATTTCAATTGTATATGTAAATTTGACTGTTTGGCACTGCTAGACTTAATGCACAAATTAGTTTCTCCTGATGTCATCATAAAGCTGTCACCCTCATTCAAACAGAAGCGGGATGAAAGTCCAAAGTACTCATTTTTGAAGGATTACTGAAGTTTTTAAGATCAACTAATTGTATCAAATCCCACCTCAAATACACGTCTTCATTTACAATGTAAGATTATAAAATTCAAAGAAAATTCACTCTTGCTTAGAACAAAAGAATTGAAGCAAGACATTGTGAATCTAAAATTGTAATAAAATATTGTCATCTACTTGCTTGATTATTGCATGTAAAGTCTCTGACACATAGTCTTAGCTTATGGATGATAAAGTGCACATTTGAAAGACCTATTAGTTAAACGGAGAAAGACGGCAGAATTCCGAGGCACTGAGGGATCCAGGTGTTCCAGTGCACGAATCATAAAAAGCTAGCACGCAGGTAATCAATAAGGCTAATGGAATGCTATCCTTTTTACAAGAAGAATTGAAGATAAAAGTAAGGGTGTATTGGTGAGGCCACATCTAAAATACGGTGTGCAGTTTGGTCTCCTTATTTAGGGGAAGGATGTAAATGCCTTGGAGGTGGTCCAGAGGACGTTTATTAGATTGATATCTGGACTGAACAGATTATCTCATCAGGAAAGGTTGGGTTTGCTTCCATTGGAGTTTAGAAGAATGAGGGTGACTTAATAGAAGGGTGTATGATCCTGAACGGTCCTGACATGGTGGACGTGGAAATGATTTGATTTGATTTATTGTCACATGTACTGAAGTATAGAAGAAAGTATTTTTCTGCGACCAAGGGAACGTACACAGTACGTACATAGTAGACAAAAGAATAATCAACAGAGAACAATGGCACATCGACAAACAGTGATTGGTTACAGCGTGGAACAAGGGGCCAAACAAAGCAAATACAGAGCATGTTTCCTCTGGTGGGCGAATCCAGAACTGGGCCACTGTTTTAAAATTAGGGGTTGCCTTATAGGAAATAAATGAGGAGTAATTGTTTTTCTCAGGCAGTTGTCTGACTTTGGAACACTGCCTCAGAAGGCGGTGGAAGCAGGGTCATTGAATATTTTTGAAGCAGAGGCAGAGAGATTCTTATTAGGCAAGGGAATCAATGGTTATCGGGAGTAGATGGGAACGTGGAACTCAACACACAGATCAGCCATGATCTTATTGTGTGGCGAAGCAGGCACAAGGGGCGAAATGGCCTACTTCTGCTCTTATTTCATATATTTAAGTGCGCATCCAACTTCAACAACTTTTTCAAATATTGGTGAAATTGACAATAGACATATGCATTTTTAGTCTTAACGTTCTACAATGTAGTCATGATAAATTTGGCATATATTAACAGAAATTAAGGAAAAAAAGAAACACTGGAGTCTCCCAGAGATCATAGATCAGGGCCATTGGAGCAGTTTTTCTCCACATTTTAGAGAGCTCTGCCCTCCACACTGCAGCACAGACATGAATGGAGAGAATCTAATGAACACTATCGGATAAATTTATTGATTGTAAGTACATAAAAACCATAGAGAAAGATCTCATGGCACATCCTACAGTGCAGGAGGCCATTCGGCCCATCGAGTCTGCACCGACCCTCCAAAAGAGCACCCTACCCAAGCCAACTTCCCTGTCCTATCCCCCAACCCCGTCTAACCTTTGGATAGCATGGCCAATCCACCTAACCTGCACATCTATCAACCTCGTTATAAACCTAAGCCAAATAAAAGTTCAGTGGGACAGCAAAAGTGTTGTCAAAGTATCTTAAAAGAAGGATCTTAAAAGGAGAACGGGAATGCAGTGAGTCAGCCAGAAATTGGAGAATTAGAAAAGTCAGACCGAAAGAGTCAAAGGCACAGTGGGCAATAGTGCAGTTGCACAAGAACCTGGAGCCAGAGGGATAAAAAACATTGTTAAGTTGGAGAAATTTATACAGCTATGGATTAAAATAATCCTCCTTATGCTTCAATTATGAGGCACTGGGGCAAAGAATGAGCTGTTGGGGAGAGGACACAAGCAGCAGAAGAAGGCACCTGTCCAATGGAAAGTATGTACTCAGCTCTGGGCTAAACTAGACATTATGGTTATGAACAGTCTGACTGGCGAAACCCAAAGCAGTGATGGTGTGTGTGTTCTGGGGGGTGGGGAAGAGGAGGAAAAGAGAGGAAGGCAGTGATGGATAACAGCAAATGGCTGCGGATGCTGGAGTCTGAAAAAACAGAAAATACTGGACAATCTCAGCAGGTCTGACAGCATCTGTGGAGAGAAAAGGGAGGTAATGTTTCATCAAAGCGAGAGAATTGGAAATGTAGTCGGATTTATACTGTTGTGGGGGGTGTTGAGCAGGAGGCCAGCGATAGGTGGAGATTGACAAAGATGTCGAGGACAGAAGAAAAAGGAATATAAATGGCGGTGATTAAAGCTAAAAAGGGTGCTGATAGTGACATAAATAAATTAGAATGTATGAATGGCAGAACGAAGAAGGTGAGCAGTGTGTCAAAGGGTAACTAGGAACAGATGGCCCAAATGGAATGGGAGAAGGGGGAACAATGGTGAGGGCAGCACGGTAGCAAAGTAGTTAACACAATTGCATCACAGCTCCGATTCCTGGCTTGAGTCACCGTCTGTGTGGAGACTGCACGCTCTCTCCATGTCTGCGTGGGTTGCCTTGGGGTGCTCCGGTTTCCTCCCACAGTCCAAAGATGTGCAGGTTAGGTGGATTGGCAATGATAAATTGCCCTTAGCATCCAAAAAGGTTAGGTGGGGTAACTGGGTTATGGGGACAGGGTGGATGTGTGGGTTTAAGTAGGGTGCTTTTTCCAAGTTCCCGTACAGATTTGATGGGCCAAATGGCCTCTTTCTGCACTGTACATTCTATGATTCTATGAAACCCGATTAATGGAAGAAATGAAAATACATTGAAAGAAATAAAAATGGGGTGAAGATGGAGGAGAGAGTTCACAGTCTGAAGGTGTTGAACTCGGTGTTAAGTCTGGAAGGCACTGATCCTCCGGTTTGCAATGGGCTTTACTCGAACATTGCAGCAGGCCAACGAAAGACACGTGGACATGAGAGCGAGACGGTGAGTTGCAATGGCAAGCGACTTGGTTCTTCGACTCTGCAGCGAAGTCGTACCTGTTATGAAGCCGGATGGCTCAGTGCATCTATGTGGCGATTACAAGACGATGGTAAACTGTGTGTTTCGGTTGGATCACTACCCTATTCTGCGCATAGAAGACTTTCTGTTTTAAAGTTTAGAGTACCCAATAATTTTTTTTCCAATTATGAGGCAATTTAGCATGGCCAATCCACCTAACAAAGAACAAAGAAAAGTACAGCACAGGAACAGGTCCTTCGGCCCTCCAAGCCTGCACATCTTTGGGTTGTGGTGGCGAAACCCATGCAGACACGTGGAGAATGCGCAAACTCCACACGGACAGTGATCCAGGGCCGGGATTTGAACCCGGATCCTCAGCGGCGTAGTCCCAGTGCTAACCACTGCACCGCATGCCATCCCGCGCATTGAGGACTTGTACGGCAAGTTCAGTGGTAGTCGAACGTTTACAAAACTGGACATGAGCGTGCATATCTCCAGCTGATTCTGTACCCGGGGTCCTGAAAATTTGAGATCTTAAATACGCACAGGGGATTGTACGAGTACACCCTGTTGCCTTTGGGGTTTCCTCAGCTTGTGCAATTTTCCAGTGGGTGATGGAAAATATCCTATGGAGGTTGCCACGCATAGCAGTTTACTTGGATGACATAGTAATTACAGGGTCCCAAGACCAGGAGCACTTGTAGAACCAAGTTCTCCGATACTTTGAGGCAGCTGGAGAGCACCTATGCCAGGAGAAATATTTTCCACGTTTCGGTGGTTACCTATTTAGGATACCGCATGGATCGCACAGCCTGCACCCAGTCAAAGGCAAGGTCCGCACAGTCAGACAGGCCTCCATCCTAAAAGGACAGATGGGAGCTTCGATTTTTCCTGGGGTTGATAAATTCCGATGGGAAATTCATCCCTAACCTGTCAACCCTGTTAGCCCCCCCCCCCTTCATCAATTATTAAATAAGGGCCAGCTGTGGGAGTGGGTCCGGCTGCAGCGTATGACTTTCGCCGAGGCCAAGAACCATTTCTCGTCGCCACGGCTATTAACCCATTTCGACTCAGCAAAGCCACTCCGTCCTGGCCCACCGCATGGGCGACGGTTCAGAGCGTCCCATCGGTTTTGGCTCAAGAACACTTGCCGATGCCAAAAGCAACTCTGCTCAAATCAAGGAGGGGGGCCTGGCCATCGTATTTTGAGTAAAGTCTCACCAATATGTGCATGGTCGTACAGTCACAGTTTTCACCGACCACAAGCAACCTCCCCAAACAGGAATCCAACGCTGAGCTCTATTACTGGCCTCATACGAATACGCACTGGAACACCGACACCCATATCTGCCGGTTAAGTCATAGCCACTTTACATTTTATGGACTCTTTGCCTGTGATGGCATCTCGCATTCGGACTGGGACCCAGATGAAGACTCAACTATCTTGGTTAAACCATCCAGTACGGGGCCCAAAATCAGTCTTTTCCGGAGAATCAATAAGCCTATACATCCAAAATCCCAGAGCTGAGCTTCGAGGATGGTATCATTCCTTGGGGGGGGGGTCAAATCGTGGTTCCGGAGTGTGGGTACAGCCCCCTCCCTCCAGGAACTCCACAGTGGACACCCGGGAGTGTCCAATGAAGACGTTTGCCCGAAGTTACGTCTGGTGGCCTGGAACAGACGCCGAATTAGAGAGGTTGGTCCAGCAATGTGTGCAGTGCCAGGAACACCAAACACTGCCACCAGTGGCACCGCTCCATCCAAGGGAATGGCCATGTCGAGCTGGTCCCACCTCCACATTGATTCTGCAGGGCAGTTCCAGGGTCCGATGTTCCTCATCATAGTGGGCGCCCACTCCAAGTGGACGGAAGTGCACCAGATACAGGCGATCACCACGAAGGCCACAGTCAAACAGCTTCGGCAGACATTCTGCACCCACAGCATTCTCGAGGTCTTAGTTTCAGACAACGGCATGGCTTTTACCAGCGCTGGGTTCGCTGCATTTATGCAGTCAAATGGAGTTCAGCACATGCGTACCGATCCTTACCATCGGACCTCAATTGGGCGAGCCGAAAGGACGATCCAGACCTTTACGCAGTACATAGCAAAGCGGTACTCGGAGTCCTTGGACACGCGGCTTGCAAATTCCTTTTTTATCAGACCACTCTGCATGCCACTACAGGGGTCTCGCCCTCCAAGCTACTGATCGAATTCCGCTTCTGCACTTGGCTAAGCCTGGATATTGGCAGGAAGGTCTGCCACGGCGACTCGGTGCATGTCTGGAGATGGAGTCACATGGATCCTGGGCATGGTGCTATCACAGACTGGGCTGGTCTTGTACAAAGTGAGGGCACAAGGTCGCGAGTCGCACAAACACTTGGGCCACCTCTGCAGTCGAATCCCTGATCAGCCAGCCCTATTTTCGAAGGTCCCAGTTCTCTACATTCTGCCTGCTCTATTGCCGCCACTGTCCCCAGCCCCCTTGGATGCAGAGATGGAGGATGCAGACCCATCTGACTCCAACATGGAGATTCAGACGCCGGCAGTTGTAGACGACCCGGTTTCCGATGATCGTGGGCCGCGCTCAAGCATTGCACTCGAAAACATCGCTCTCCTGTCCGGTACATGCCTCTGGATCCCACATGGACAACACCCGAGCACCAGCCCCGGGCAAAGAAAACTAAGGGCTCATTGCGCCAGTCCGCGGACGTCACTCCAGACTGCGGGAGTGGGGGAGAATATTGCAACCCCCACGGAGGTCACTGGGTGTGGTGAACCATCCGGTTCCCCATGGCCTCTACTGAATATAAACTTCCCCAACAATGGGGCCTGGCTTCCCCTTTACCAAGAGGAGCTCACATAGTATAAAAACCCCAACCCAAGTATAGGTCAGGGCAGGAGACCCTTCGGGGAGTGGATTTAGTCTTGCGTGTTATCTAAATTAAACCTTCATTTTGCATCCTTCCCATCATTCTGCATGATTTTGCTGTTCGGATTCTGCAGTTAGTAGTGAAGGCACGGTGCACAGTTTATGTATCGGCTGAAAATGGCAGCTCTGATCTTCCAAATATTTAGCTAAAGATGTGGGCAGCACGGTAGTATTGTGGATAGCACAATCGCTTCACAGCTCCAGGGTCCCAGGTTCGATTCCGGCTTGGGTCACTGTCTGTGCGGAGTCTGCACATCCTCCCCGTGTGTGCGTGGGTTTCCTCCGGGTGCTCCGGTTTCCTCCCACAGTCCAAAGATGTGCAGGTTAGGTATATTGGCCATGATAAAATTGCCCTTAGTGTTGGGTGGGGTTATTGAGTTATGGGGATAGGGTGGAGGTGTTAACCTTGGGTAGGGTGCTCTTTCCAGGAGCCGGTGCAGATTCGATGGGCCGAATGGCCTCCTTCTGCACTGTAAATTCTATGAAAAAGAACTTCACAGCTCACCCAAGACAAGACTGCCTACAGCACAGGTGCAGTGGGGATAGGTCAACAGAGGTGGTGGAGGGGGAAGAAGTGACAGTGGAATAGAAGTGTGAGGGGACCAAATTACTCCGGTTTACAGTCTTATGGCTGGTGATACAGATCAGATTAGTTGGACGTGAATTCCAATACCATGGGATTAATTACTTCTGCCCACAAGTACAGAGAAAGGTTTAATTAACAGTAAAGCTACAAAACCGAGACATTGAGATTACAATTAAATTGGGTGAGCCATTATATTGAAATAATTCCCTATCTCTATCCCATAAAGCTCTACAGTTTGAAAGTAAAATTCATAGCCCAGCTATGGTTCTTCCATATATCTACATGACATTTTTGGAAACATTCTACCATCACCTGGAATGTGCACTTGTCAAAGCTTTTTCTGAAATCTCTCTCCATGGACATAAATTCTTCACCAGACATTTTAAACTTAAGCTTAGCTAATAACTATGAAAATTACACATTAATTCACAAAGCCAATTAAGCTTTTCTTGAAAAAAATGTGATTATTTTGTAAAATAAGCACGCACATTACAACAGCGCAGAGTCCTTTGTTCAGCAGTTTGTGGCTATTGGGAAATGTTGATTTTTGCATTTTCGACTTACTGATCAAGATGGACTCCAATCAGTGGTGAACACAGATTGGCAGTAGGCTTGGCCAACCCCAAATTCACAATGGATTCATGTAGTTGTTTCACTGTATCTGCTTCTCCCTTCATAGCCACCGCATTCAGGATATGGAAGAATGAAGTGATAGTATTCTCTCTTTGAGCAACATCTTTCTCTTTCATCTCCTTTAGGATTAGAATAGCATCTACAAGGCAAAACACACAGGGTTCCCAGCTAAAATTTATTCAAGAGAAAAACAAACTGCCTTTTTTTAAATGGCATTTTAACTAAGCAAGAATGCAAATTCTGGAGTATAATGCAGATTTCAAGTTAATTACTACTTGTGTATCTATGCGAGACTACAATTATATACCACAATGGCATGATTTTATCATTTCTCTGCTACTGTGACTACAAATTATAGGCAATATCTGTGTGCCCACTCTGCACCGTATAACCCTGCACAGCCTGCCCTGTAGCTGCACAATCTCACTAAATGGATGCTTTTATCCTTCAATGATAACATCTGCTAAATCACACTATTGTTTCTCTAGCAGATGGTTTGTCACGAGGCCAGATAATTAAGATGTGTTTACACTGTATTTACATCTAGACTAATGGCTTGATACCGATACAGCCTGTTTGCAGAGCCGATACTAATTATCCAGTCTTAGCGAGGGAAAGCTTTCTAACAGTCTGCATTAAAAAAATAAGATTTGATAATCTGAACAAATTAGTTCTCCTTATGGAATAGACCTAGTCCATTCTCATATTTCAACAAAAGCAAGCATTGTGGCTTTTAGCAACTAATCCAACAAAGTGAATTATTTCAAAATGTTTTAAAATGTTCCAAATATAATTCTGAAATTGAATTGAGCATTTATTTCCAAATAGCATATTCAAACTGTTTTATAAATGCCATCCAACTTTGCATTCAAGTTATCATGCATTACCATACTAAAACAAAAATAAAAACCATTAGTGTAGACACAGTAGGCAATCTGTGCCAAAAGTCATGTCCCTCAAACTTCGAATGGCTATGTTAATAAAAAGAGCTGGAAAAAAAAAAAGCAAATGCACTGAGCTGTGCAAAATATAAATGACAAGCTTGCCAAGCCATTATAACTACTGTAATGGCCTGCACTGTCCAGCATTTTCATGTGAATTCACTTGAAAATTATCATACGCCATGCTAATATAACCTTTGAAGGCATGGTAGAGACCATCAAAATAAAGTCAAATTCTCATTCACTTTACAGTAAATGCTTAATTGTGATTTTTTTTTTAAAAGAACTAAATTATTTTACACCAGCAGTTAGCTTACCTTCTACTTTACCATGCTTGGCTAGGACCCTCACAAGTGCCAAGTACTTATTTGTGTCAAGGGTAACAGAAGAATCTTTACGGTCCCTTAAATTTCAGACGAGGGAAAAAAAGCACAATTGAGCAGTTTTATTTAGTAGTTCAAAATGTTGCAGCAATGCAACGTTCAACTTCATGCTGTATAAAAATCATTGTGTAGCAACTCAGTTTTAATTCATCCATGGCCGAGGCTCTGATTAAGATTTTATGAAGGGAATCTGAAGATTTCTACCTGTTTAATTCAGGAAGGTCCTTGTATCAGCATAAATTAACCCGACATATTTCTGCACCAGTGTACTTACACTTCTTGTTTCAGGTTCATTGCCTCCTCTGCATTATCGTGTCGACAGCAAAGATTTATTAGTGCAGCGTAGCCACCGATAGCCATGTCCGATTCATACTGAGCTTTCACTTCAAGGGCTTTTTGCATATTCTAGAAAGAGTATGAAAAAGCAGAACCTCTGAAGATGGTATTGGCTGCATATTATGATTCTAAGATTTCCTCTCACTGGAACCCTGACAGTTGGTGCAGTTTTTGTTTACTATTCAGTACATTTAATTGTTATACAGGTGGGTTCACACCACCTTCTTAAAAATAAAACGTGGCTGGCAGAGCAAATGAAAGATCTTTTTTTTTAAAAAAGAAATTGAGCACGCAGAAAATGTCAAACGCTAATCATTGGAGTAAAGGTTGATTATTTCATACATAGATGTACTTTCAATATACGTTTAGTAAGATTAAATAATGGCTCTCATTGCAATGAACAGAACAGGGATGTGTATGTTAGGTTATGGGGATTTGGGGGGGGGGGTTCAGAGGAGTGGATATGGTAGAGTGCTCATTCAAAGTGCCGGTACAGACTCGATGGGCCGAAAGGCTTCCTTCTGCACTGTACGCAATCTAATGAATCTAATCTACGAATATTGTATTTCCTCAAAAAAATTCCACAAAGAACGGAACCCCCAAATAAGCACCGAAAAAAGTGTGGGGGGCAGGGCCAATCAAGAGAGGGAGAAAGGGAAAGAGCTGCACATGTAAATAGATGACAGTCACCTACTGTAAGATATATGATCAAACAAAAGTACCCAATAACAACAAAAATGGGGGCGATGTCAAAGGAAAGTTCTTGTATATTGCACCCGATCCACGTACCTTTGTCTACTGTGTAGTGTATAAAATGAAAAACTGCAATAAAAACATTTTTTAAAAATTTGGCAAAGAACCAAGCATCTCCAGAGCTACATGTATTTCCACCAGTATCACTTCAGGAAATTTCAAGCGGTTATTGGATAGGTACATGGAGCACACCAGAATGACGGAGTGCGATAGCTTGATCTTGGTTTCGGACAAAGCTTGGCACAACTTCGAGGGCCGAAGGGCCTGTTCTGTGCTGTACTGTTCTATGTTCGATTAACCAAACGATCAAAAGTATGGTCAGCAGTCTGGTTGAAATCAGTTCATTCAGCACAGAGCTGCAGTAGGGAGCTACAAATGTCAGTATCGCTGGGTTTGGGGGACAGTGGAATCTATTCAGTGTTCCTACTTCATGACCGTCAGGAAATTGGCGTAGAGTAGGGCAAAATTAGATTTAGCTGTAATGTAACCCCTGGCAAAACCACCCCATACTCTGTCAAGATCCATTGTCACAAGTTCACACTTGAATAATAGTCACAACAGCAAGGGGAGCTTAACTCCGATGGAATAATATCCCAAGTAGTCAGTCAACACTTTTGGAAAACTGATGAGGAAAATGAAACAAACATTTGAAAGAAATAACGAATACCTGTAGCGCTTCTAGTTTATATTGCTTTTTAAAAAGGGAGCGCCTCTCGTGATTTAGTGCACACTTGTAAAGGTGGACGAGACATATTTATGATTTTAAAAAATAAACATGACACCACTTACAGCGACAGATTACTCATTACAGAACACGCACTCAAGGACTACAAATTAGAAAATGCCACACTATAAAAAATATATAAATTTAACATCCCATTGTACTTCATAATTTCTCCTTCAGATAGTGAATTATGTGGAGAATGATATTGTAGCCCACTCATGATTTATGACTAGGGCATGAAATGTTGCAGGCAATTGTAGGTAATAAACTAAATAGCGGAAGATGGTGGCAGAGTGGCAATGTCATTGGACTCGTAATGCAGAAGACTACACTTATGTGAGAAATAGGAGGATGATCAGAGTGAGACTAGGGTCGATCAGGGATAGTGGAGGGAAATTGTGCCTCGAGTCTGAGGAGGTTGGGGAGGCCCGAAATGAATATTTTGCTTCAGTATTCATGCGAGAGGGGGACCTTGTCGCCCATGAGAACAGTGTGAACCAGGTTAATAGACTCAACAGGTTGATATTAAGAAGGAGGATGTGCTGGAAATTTTGAAAAGCATCAGGATAGGCAAGTCCCTTGGGCTAGACAGGATATATCCAAGTTTACTATGGGAAGCGAGGGAGGAGATTGCTGTGCCACTGGTAATGACCTTTGCGACCTCACTCTCCACTGGAGCAGTACCGGATGATTGGAGGGAGGTGAATGTTGTTTTCCCTTTTCAAGAAAGGGAATAGGTAAATCCCTGGGAATTACAGACCAGTCAGTCTTACGTCTGCGGTGAGCAAAGTACTGGAAAGGATTCGGAGAGATCGGATTTATGATCATTTAGAAAAACATAGTTTGATTAAATATAGTCAGCAGGCTTTGTGAGGGGTACATCATGCCTCACAAGCCTCATTGAATTCTTTGAGGATGTGACAAGACACATTGATGAAGGTCGGGCAGTGGATGTTGTGTGTATGGATTTCAATAAGGCATTTGATAAGGTTCCCCCTGGTAGGCTTATTCAGAAAGTTAGGGGGCATGGGATACAGGGAAATTTGGCTGTCTGGATACAGAATTGGCTGGCCAAAAGAAGACAGCGAGTGGTAATGGATGGAAAGTATTCCGCCTGGAGATCGGTGACCAGCGGTGTCCTGCAGGGATCTGTTCTGGGAACTCTGCTCTTCGTGGTTTTTATCATTGACTTGGATGAGGAAGTGGAAGGGTGGCGTAGTAGGTTTGCTGATGACACAAAGGTTGGTGGAGTTTTAGATAGTGTAGAGGGCTGTGCAGGTTACAATGGGGCATTGACAGGATCAGGGCTGGGTTGAGAAGTGGCAGATGGAGTTCAACCTAGATAAACGTGGAGTGACTCATTTTGGAACGTTGAATTTGAATGCTGAATAGAGGATTAAAGGCAGGATTCTTGGAAGTGTGGAGGAACAGAGGGATCTTGGGTTCCACGTACATAGATCCTCAAATTTGGAACCCAGGTTGATGGGGTTGTTCAGAAGGTGTATGGTGTGTTGGCTTTCATTAACAGGGGGCTTGAGTTTAAGAGCTGCGAGGTTTTGCTGCAGCTTTATAAAACTCTAGTTAGACCACACTTGGAATCTGGTCACCTCGTTATAGGAAGGATGTGGATGCTTTGGAGTGGGTACAGAGGAGATTTATCAGGATGCTGCCTGACTGGAGGGCATGTCTTATGAAGAAAGGTTGAGGGAGCTAGGGCTTTTCTCACTGGAGCGAAGAAGACAGAGAGGTGACTTGATAGAGGTGTACAAGGTGACGAGAGGCATGGATAGAGTGGATAGCCAGAGACTTTTCTGCAGGGCGGAAATGGCTGTCATGAAGGGACATAATTTTAAGGTGATTGGAGGAAGGTATAGGTGAGATGTCAGAGGTCGGTTCTTTACACAAAGTGGTGAGTGCGTAGAATGCACTGCCAGTGGAGGTGGTGGAGTCAGAGTTATTAGGGACATTTAAGCGACTCTGGACAGCAGTAAATTGAAGGGGTGTAGGTTAGGTTGACCTTAGATTAGGATAAATGGTCGGCATAACATCATGGGCCGAAGGGCCTGTACTGTGCTGTACTGATCTATGTTCTATTAATGCTCTGGGGTTATGGATTCAAACCCCACCATGGCAGTTGGTGGAATTTGAATTCAATTAATAAATCTGGAACATAAAGTTTGGCTCAGTAATGGTGACCATGAAACTATCTTCAATCGTCAGAAAGGATCATCTGGTTCATTGCCGTTCTTTAGGGTCTGAAATCTGCCATCACTGCCCAGTCTGGTCTACCTGCGGATCCAGACCCACAGCAATGTGGTTGACTCTTAACGGTCCTCTGAAATATTCAGCTCAAGGGTAATCAGGAATGATCAACAAATGCTGTCTTTGGCAGTGACACCAACATGAATGAGTTAAAAAAAAATCTGATTAAACATTGGCCAATATTTTGCAGAGGTAATTATGGTGAAACCTAGCTTTGTCACCAATGACTCTTCTGAAATTACAGCAACTTCTGAAGTCAACTTATGCGCCGATAAACACAGAAATGACTCTCAGTGAAGCTATGTTTACCGAGAGGGTGTGCTGTTGCAGTACCCCTCAGACTGCAGTCAAGTAGTAATCACTGAACTGGTGAGAACTGCTCAAGTCATTATGGCACAGGAGGAGGCCATTCAGCCCATGTCGGCGCTCTGTAGAACAATCCAGTTAGCTCCACTTTTCCGTTCTATATTGATAACCCTGCAAGTTTATTTCCCTCGACAGCCTATCCAGTATCCTTTTGAAATCACCAATAAGTCTCTTCTTCTAACCCCGTGTTGGAGCGAGTTCCAGATCATTACCACTTGCTGTATATAAAAGTTCTTCCAATTATCTCCCTGCAATTCATGTCGAAAACCTTAAATCTGAGTCCCGTAGTCCTTACCCCCATCAACTAATGGAAACATGGTCAGCAAGGGGTCATGTGATAGCGCGGGAGTGGCTGTGTTTTCACCAACTCCAGCTCTGCTCATCTTTTAATCCATCTTTTCATTCTTGTGCACATTTCTTTTTTGTCTTTTATTGGTTTACATGGTTTATACTAGGTTCCGAGAATTGTTGGTCAGTGATTCTGCATGATGGAGCCGAGTTAGAATATCTAAATCCTCGCTGAAGGAGTTGGGGTGGGGCCCTGCCGTCACTGGTGTAGTTGCTTTTGAGCGAGCTCCCACTCTTACCCTGTGTTGCACATTGACGGTTGATGTCTGCCTACAAAGAGGCTGTTCCAGCTAGAAATTTCGATTCTGAGATACAGGTTGGCAAGGGCCAATTCCAAGAGTTGTGGGAGTTGCTATAGTGGCAATGGCAGCTCATGAGGGGGCTCTTGTGATAGCAAGCGCACTGTCCCTGGAAAGCCAACCTCCATACGGTTGAGTTGCTGCTGCACGGCCTGACATCCATCTTGACTGAGTCAGGAAAGAGAAAAGAGGAACAGGAGAGGATTGCTACTGAGTCTGGTTTCCGAGGTGAGGCATTGGCGAAGTTGTCTAAATCAGCCATATTCAATGACTGTGCCTCCAATGCTCGTTGGAGCCCCTGTGAGATGGAATTCTTCCTTATCTTGGTCTTAAATCTCTTTTTTGAAGCTGTGCTCCCAAGTTCTAGATTCCCCCACGAGGGGAAACATTCTCTCAGTATTTAATCTATCACACCCTCAGAACTTCTAACTTTCAATAAGACCACCCCTCATTCTTCCCGTGTAATAAAGGCCGACATTCCGTTTCCCTTCCGGATTACCTGCATGCACATTTTTTGAGATTCATGCCACTCAGATCCCAAAGTATATCAGTATTTACGGTCTCTCTCTCTAATTAAAATATTCTGTTTTCCTATTCTTCTCACCAAAGTGGACAACTTCTCATTTTCCCACATTATAATCCAGCTGTCAATGTTTTCGCCCTTAACTTAAACCACCTATATCCATTTGTAAACTCTTGGTATCCTCACAACTTCATTTCTTACTTATCTTTGTATCCTCAGCAAATTTGACTACAATACAGTTGGTCCTGCTACCAAGTCATTTAGATTGATCATAAATAGTTGAAGCCCCAACACTAGAACCTACAACACTTCATAGGAGTTTGCCAACCTGCTGCTTTGTTCCCGTTTTCAGCTTCTTCTTCATGAGTTGTTCATGAGACCCTGGAGTTCACACCAGCACTGCTGGCAGCTGTAACATGGAGGTATTGCTCTCGTGCCCAGAACACATGACGTCAGTGTACAGGGCACATGACCTGCTCTCTGCCACCACTCCAGGCAGGAAGACTCCAGCGATTTAAAAAAATAAATCTGCTCCTGGGTCAGCACATTGACATCAGGAAGAAGCGTTCTGCCCTGCTGGGCTCTGGGACTGTGTACTGCTGAGGGAACACATGTGCGGAATGGCTGGCATTCTGAAAGCCTTTCACAGCTGGCATTTTTGAAAGCTGCTCGCACTGTTGGGCACTACGTCCAACACCACGCGCATGGCCCCATGATCGGGAACACCGCAACGCGTGGCCCCCTCAAACCTTCTGGCACCCACCCACGGGTCACAACCGTGGATTTGAAAATGACTGACGCAAGGGACCTCAAAGATGTGCCTATCACCCGTGATAGGAATCAAGGACTGCTGGACAGACCACTGTCTACTCTGCTCGTGATTATCAATGTTGCCCAAAGCAGTGGCGGCAACAGAAACATAGCTGCAGAAAAATCAATGTCTTGGCTCTCAAATATCTTGATACGAAAGCCCCATTCAGCCAGCACCTGACAAACCTGAAGACACCCAGTGATCCAGAGTGTCCACTGCACCTGGTCTGCCCTCAAGATCTCCTTAATTAGCAACTATGAAGGAGACTTTTGGTCACTGTCAGGAAACACCAAGACTGGTTCGAAGAGAATGGCCAGAAAATCCAGGAACTGTAAAATCTGAAGTGAAAGGCTTTTCTGAATCTGAAACAGCAACCCAACTCGAACAAGAAGCTCTACTGATGACTGAAGGCTGAGGTCACCAAAAGAATGGATGGTAGGTGGAGAAGGCGCAGAAAATCAAGCAGATTTCTGTCAAACATGACGCACAAGGCTTCTTTCGCACAGTCAAGACCACCTATGACCCAAGCATCCAAGGCTCCACCCCAACATTGGCCAAGAATGGAGGTGCTTAAGAACAGTGAGGCAGTCAGCGCCTGCTGGAAGGAGCACTTCCAAGACTCCTTAACAGAGACTCTATCCTCAATTAGAATGTCCTCAACTCCATCCTGCGGCATGCTCCCCTCCACCATCTGAGGACAACCCCAACCCGGCCCGAGGTGAAAGGGGCATGTAACAGCTTAACAAGGCCTCAGGAGCTGGTAGAATCACCGTTGAAGCACTAAATCAAGGCAGAGAAGCATTACTGGTGTGAATATATAACCTAATTTCTATTTTTAAAATTTAGAGTATCCAATTTTTTTTTTTCTCAATTGAGGGGCAATTTATTGTTGCCAATCCAGCTTAGCTCCACATCTTTGGGTTGTGGGTATGAGACCCACGCAGACACAGGGACAATGGCAAACTCCACACCGGAGCCGGGATCGAACCCTGGACCTCAGGACTGTGAGGCAGCTAGTGCTAACCACTGCACCACCCTAACCTCATTTCTATAATCATAAAAGATTAGAACTTGTCAAGAGGTCTCTGATGCCGTAATTGTGACCATCTTCAAGAAAGGTGACAAGTCAGACTACAATAACTACAGAGTAATTTCCCTGCTGTGGGCCACAGAGAAGACCATTGCAAGAGTCCTCCTTAATCTCCTTCTCCCTGTGGCCAAAGAGCTCCTCCCAGAGTTGCAATGCCGATTCCGCCCACTCAGGGGCACAACGGACATGATATTCACTGCGCAGTAACTACAAGAGAAATGCAGGGAACAGCACCAACTATTGTACATGGTCTCTCAAAGGCCTTTGACACTCAACTGCGAGGGATTATGCAACATCCTCCTCTTTTGGCTGGCTCCAAAAGTTTGTTACTCTCCTCCCATTCCATGATGACATGCAGGCCAAGCCACACAATCGACTATGGACTCCATTCACGTCTGGAGTGGGATGAAGCAAGGCTGTGTCATCGCACCAACGCTTTTCTCTATCTTCCTTGCTCTTATGCTCCATCTCACGCTCAGCAAGCTTTCCGCTGACTGAAGCTAAACTACAGAACAAACAGGAATCTGTTCAACCTCCGCCATCTGCAGGCCAGATTCAAGGTTGCCCCATCCGCTGTCACTGAACCACAATACAAGAGCAAGGGCCTTACAATAAATAGCCACCTACGACAAAGGTCCTCTACCAACGTGTCTAGGTCACATAACACTGCCTCTTGGATATAAAAATACCCAACGAGGTCTTGGACAAGGTGTACCACTTTCCATACTTTGGAAGCCTACCGTCAACAAAGGCAAACATCGATAACTGGGTTCACCACTTCCTTCAGTGTGCCAGCGCAGCCTTCGATCGCTTAAGAAACTGTGTTTGAAGACCAGGGTCACGGCCCAGCATCAAGCTCACAGAGCAATAATGGTAACCACCTCCTATATTGTTCAGAGACATGGACTATATTCTCACTTAGGCCAACATCCTCAGCATCAAAGCTGACCACGCTTGATCAGCTTCGCTGGCCGGCCCACATCGTCCGCATGCCTGACACAAGACTCCCAAAACAAGTGCTCTACTCGGAGCCTCGACATGCAAACAAACCCCAGAAATTATAGAATTTACAGTGCAGGAGGCTATTTGGCCCATCGAGTCTGCACCGGCTCTTGGAAAGAGCACCCGACTTAAGCCCACACCTCCACCCTATCCCCGTTACCCAGTAACCCCACCTAACCCTTTTTGTTTTGGACAGCAAGTGCAATTTAGCATGGCCAATCCACCTAACCTGCACATCTTTGGACTGTGGGAGGAAACCGGAGCACCCGGAGGAAACCCATGCACACACGGGGAGAATATGCAGACTCCGCACACAGTGACCCAAACCAGGAATCAAACCTGGGACCCCTGGAGCTGTGAAGCAACAGTGCTAACCACTGTGTTAATGTGTCGCCCTGGAGGGCAGAGGAAATGCTTCAGTGACACTCTCAAAGCCTCCTAGGAAAAAGTACAACATCCCCACCAACACCTAAGAATCTTTAGTTCAAGACTGCCTCAAGTGGTGGAAAACATCCAGGAAGGTGCTGAACACCTCGAGTTTCATCGCCAAGAGCAAGTTGAAGGCAAGGGTCAACAGCGGAAGGGGTGCATGGTAAACTGGGCAGCCTACGCACCTGCTCCTCCAACCACTGTTTGCCCTATCCGTGACAGAGATCGTAGGTCGCGCATTGGACTCCTCAGTCACCTGACAGCATATTTTTTAGTGCGGAAGCAAGTCATCCTGGACTCCAGAGGACTGCGTAAGATTAAGGTGACTTTTTCCTCGTGATCTTGATGGTCTTGGGTTCCTCAGTCTCTTTTGATATTGTTATTGGGTTGCTTTTTGTGCATCTTCTACTTTAAAGACAGATACAAAATACTTGTTCCAAGCCTCTGCCGTTTTCTTGCTTCCCATTGTTAATTCCCCAATCTCACCTTCTCAGGGACCAACGCTCACTTCAGCTACTTTCCTTTTTATATACATCAATCTATTAACTTCATTTTGTCATTCTCATGTCCTTCTCTGTCATCATCTTAAATCAAATTATACTGTGGTCACTATTGCCAAGATATTGCCCTACTTTCACATTTTTCATCTGCTCGTTTATTACTCATGACTAGATCCAGTAGCATAGCTTCCCTTGTCGGGTCTTTAACCTCTTCTATCCAATTAAAATGACAATAGTTGTTGATTTTTCTTTTACTAGATTTCCTAATTCTTCTGCATATTTGTTTCTCCATTTTCCTTTTACTGTTAGGGGGTCTGTACACTATATTTTATCTGCATCCATATGGATTGTAATTTTGTCTTGTTCATGGCAGTAGAATAAAGGGGCACAGCTATTATGTCATCCAGAATAAGTAGTCCACCTCCTCCTTTCCCCCCTCTATCTTTCCTAAATGTATTAACCTGTTCCTTTCCACTTGCGTGGGGGGAAAGAATTTCAAGAAATACATGATCAGGAACATAGATGTAAAATTTTAAAAGACACAAACTGAAAGCTCCAGCAGCTCAACGGCAACCACAGAACTCTACATTCATCAGTCGTAAAGGGTTGATTGGTAGATAGTTAATGAGATCTTCTGGCATCAATGTCATCAAAACTGGTTAAGTAAATGATTAGAGGGAGAACGACCTTTAAAATTAAAACTAATGTGCAAGGTTCCACATTCCTCTGTATTAAGTCTATTGATAATCAGGAGCAGCACTAATAGATATTTGTCTACAGGGAACTGTCTCTCTCTGGCTTTATGTAACTATCAATCTTTCTATTTGTTCAATCAGCTTTGTTTTGTTTCATAAGAATCGTTGTCTTGCAGATGCAGAGAAGTGCAGTTACCAGGTACTGCCTGGAAGGACCAGGAGTTGAAGAAAAAAAGTGAGCTAGCCAGTGAGTCTATAGCAGCCAACTGCAGACAAAGAAAAAAAAAATCAGTTTTCAGAAGATCGGGGGAAAGGGGAGGTGACGACGACGCAAGGAGAGTTCAATTAAAGTTTAAGTGGAACAGATAGTCCTGCTGCCAAAACTGGACTCATTGAAGTTTTCAGAAGCTTATGGCTGTGTCCCAAAGATGGTAGGGGACAGACATGACCACAACACTTGTAAGAACGGGACCATATAAGCTCTGAATGGTGCTAAGCACATACATAAGACATGGGCTATTTAAGAAACCAGCTATTCAAAGCAGTTAAATTTTCAGATGTGCAAATAATTACTCCGTGTAATCTCACCAATTTAAAGCCTCAGACCCCCTGATCACTGTTCCAGTTAATGCTCAGTATCCTTCAGAGTTGATTTAGTCAAATGCTACATTGCCTGTGTAACCTTTGCTGCTTTTTAAGCGTGTCTATCTAGTAGTGGTTTGCTACTCAAATACCGACTATAAAAACTTAAGAGTACAGGTGGCCACCATTTGGCACATTGTGCTTGTACTGGCTCTCAGAAAGAAGTCATCCTTAGTCAGACCTTCCTGCTTTTTATCCGTCTCCTTCTAAGTTCCTCAACCTCAGGTCCAATTTCCTTTTAAAATTCTGGTGAGTGACTTGAAGAGGAACTTCCAGGTGGTGGGGTTTGAAAGCAGTGCTCCGAAAGCTTGTGATCTGAAACAAACCTGTTGGACTTTAACCTGGTGTGAGACTTTCATGTGATGTAGGTACAAGGATTTTGGCCAGGTGACAGTGAACGGACGACAATATCTTTTCAAGTCAGATGGTGTGTGGCTTGGAGGGGAACTTCCAAGTGAAAGTGTTCTCGTGCGTCTGCTGCCGTGGTCCTTTGAGATGGTTGTGGGTTTGGAAGGTGTTCTGCTGTCGAAGGAACCGTGGTAAATTCCTGTAGTGCAACTTTTAGACGGTACACACTGCAGTCACTGTACGTTTGCGGTGGAGTGAGTGGGTGCCGATCAAGAATGCTGCTTTGTCCTGGATGGTGTCAAACTTCTTGAGTGTTGGGAGTGGCACTCATCCAGGCATGTGGTGAGCATTCCATCATCTTCCTGACCTGTGCCTTGTAGATGGTGGGCAGGCTTTGGAGAGTCAGGTGGCAAGTTACGCACTGCAGGATTCCTAGTCACTGTTCTTGCAGCCACAGTATTTATATGGCTAGTCCAGTTCAGTTTCTGGTCAACTGATAAAGTAAACTCGCCAAAGACACAGATGACCATTGGTTGTTTTCCCCTTTGAGGGGATCACCACGCTTCAGGTAAGGGGCAAGGTTGAGAAGGCAGTGCCTTCATGAATAACCTCAGCCGGTACAGGAATTGAACCCACGCTGTTGACCTCGCTCTGCATCACAGCTGTCCAGCCAACTGAGCTGAACTGGCCCCCGATGGATATCCCAAGGATGTTCATAGTGGGGGACTCAGCGATGGGCTTGATTAATAAGGGTATTAGGGGTTCTGGGGAGAAGGCAGGAGAATGGGGATGAGAGAAATATTAGCCATGATTGAATGGTGGATCAGTCTCTATGGGCCGAGTGGCCTAATTCTGCTCCTATGTCTTATGGTCATGCCACTGAATCTCAAGGAGCGACAATTAGATTGTCTCTTGTTGGTAATGGTCTTTGTTTGGCACTTGTGTGGCATGAATGTGACTTATTGCTTGTCAGCTCAAGCCAAGATATTGTCCAGGTCTTGCCACATTGCGACCCAAGACCATAAGGAAGGAGAACAGGATTAGACCATTCAGTCCTTCGAACCTGCTCTGCCATTTAATAAGATCATGGCTGATCCATCACTCACAAAGTCCACTTTCCTGCCTTCTCCCCGACTGATTAAAAATTTATCAATCTCAGCCTTAGAAATGTTCAAGGACGCAACCTCCATAGCTTCCTGGGGTAAACAATTCCAAAGATACACCACTTCTTCAGAGAAGAAATTCTTCCTCAAATCAGTCTTAAATGAGCACCCCCATATTCTGCAATCAGGCTCCCTCGTCCTCCACTTTCCAATGAGTCGAAACATCCTCCCAACATTTACCCTGTCTAACCCCCCTTCGAATCTTATATGTTTCAAATAGATCACCACTCATTCTTCTGAACTCCTGCTTAATCTTTCCTCATATGGCAGTCCCTCCATACCTGGGATCATCCTAGTAAACCTCCTCTGTATTCCCTCTAATAAGATATCTTTCCTTATCTAAGGGACCAAATTGTACACAGTATTCTAAATATGGGCTCACTAGTACCTTATACAGTTGCAACAATACCCCTTTACTTTTATATTCCAGCCCCCTGGAACTAAAAGCCAGAATTCCATTTGCCTTCCCCAAGTATCCAAGGAATCATGGTACTGAACATTGTGCAATCACCAACTAATATAATAATAATCTTTAATGTCACAAGTAGGCACACATCAACATTGCAATGAAGTTACTGTGAAAAGCCCCTAGTCGCCACATTCCGGCGCCCGTTCGGGTCCCCGCTTCTGATCTTATGCTGGAAGGAACGAAGGACGTTTCCACTTCTGACCTTATGCTGGAAGGACTTTCATTCATGAAGCAGCTAAAGATGGTTGGGCCTCGGACACTTCCTTGAGGAGCCTCTGCAGTGATGTCCTAGAAATGAGATGACTGACCTCCAACAACCAGAACCATCTTCCTTTGCGCCAGGTATGACTCTGACCAGCAGAGAGTTTTCCCCGTGATTCCCATTGACTCCAGTTCTGTTGCGGCTCCTTGATGTCACACTCGGTCAAATGATGCCTTGATGTCATTGGCAGTCACTCTCATCTTACCTCTGGAATTCAGCAAAGGCTGTAATGAGGTCAGGAACTGAATGACCAAGGTGGAACCCAAACTGTCAGCGATTATCACGCAAATGCCACTTGATAGCACTGTATGTGGGTCAGTGCTGTATTCCAGCAATGTGGCCACATCTTGCAATTCATTCATAGGATGGAAGCATCACGAACAAGCCCATCCCCAAAGCCCTTGAGAACGTGGTGGTGAGCTGCCTTCATGAACCATTGCAACCCATCTGGTGTTGGTACATCCAACGCACTCTGAGGGAGGGAGTTCCAGGTTCCTGACCCAGTGTCAGGAAAGGAAAAGTGATAGGGTTCCAAGTCAGGATGGTATGTGACTTGGGGAACTTGCAGGTTGTGGTATTCCCGTATCTCTGCTATCCTTGTTTTAAATAGAGGTCGGAGGTTCGGAAGGCACTATGACAGGCTTGGTGAGTTGCTGCAATATATCTTGTACATATATACTGCTGCCACTGTGTAGCAGTGGTGGAGGGAGTGAAAGTTTAAGGTGTAAAGCTGTATACTTCCCTGGTATGAACATTATTCTTTGAGGGCATAATCAAAGATCAATGTTTCTGGGCGTCACCATCACCAAGAGTCTGTCCTGGTCCACTCACGTTGATGCAATAGTCAAGAAAACCCAATAACGTCTCCACTTCCTACGGACGCTAACGGAATTCGGCATGTCTGCATCAACTCTCTCAAACTTCTACAGATGTGCCAGAGAGAGCATCCTATCCGGTTGCATTACAGCTTGGTATGGCAACTGCTCGGCCGAAGATCGCAAGAAACTGCAGTGTGGTGACTCAGCCAAACGCATCACACAAGCTTGCCACTCAAACTGGTTCTGTCTACTCCTCCCGCTGCCTCAGGTAGGCAGACAACATTATCAGAGACCCCTCCCACCCAGGCTTTGCCTTCTTCCAGACCCTTCCATTAGGCAGACGGTACAGAAGTATGAAGACCCGCACATCCAGACATAGGAACAGCTTCTTCCCCACAGCTACTAGACTCCTCAACGAGGACTGCCTCCCTCGGACTGATCTGTTCCTTGTAAGACCACTATTCACAACGTCCTATGCTGCTCTTGCTCATGTATTTGCTTTGTTTGGCCCCTTGTTCCACACTGTAACCAATCACTGTTTGTCGCTGTACCATTAGTCAATGCACTCTGTACTGTCGATTATTCATTTTTAGTCTACTATGTATGTACTGTGTACATTCCCTTGGCCGCAGTAAAATACTTTTCACTGTACTTCAGTACATGTGACAATAAATCAAATCAAACAATCATCAACTTGTTTTGAACTGGAACAACAACAATTTGAGTCAACATTTGTTATTTTGTGAAGAGAGCAAGACCTTCATTGGGCTTCTGTGCGAATGGGAATTTGAGATGGGAGGGCTTCATCTTTTTGAATAGGAAATCAGTGAATTTTTAAAACCAATTTAAAAGCAGCAAAAGGGTCAAATACTTTTATTCGGGGATAAAGGAGGTATCAACCTGCTGAACTGAAAATACTGTCAATATCAATAGTGGACATTTATTCCAAGATAGTGTTAAGTTGGAAGAGGAAAATAACAAAACCACTGGTAAGTCATAAAGCAACTTCAGCAAAAGTTATCACATCACCAGACCATTTGAAGACTCATCTTTGCTTATTTAACCACTCATCCAGATTTTCAAAAACTTGGAGGCTACAGGTGCAGATCAGATTTTACATAGTTATGTAAATTTGGTGTTGATCAGTCAGAGCCAGTATCTCATCCATGTACCATCAGAGCAAATGTGTAATGCCCTCAGTACAGAAATGCTTCCAAATCTGTGAAATAAGGATCGAAACACTGCTGTCAGAAAATCAGAGTATTATCTAACAGGAGACCAGGATACGGAAAGAGTTTGCTGTTTATGAAGAATGTATTTTGGATATTTTTTCAGATTGTTTTTTTTTGTCCCTGGGGGAAAAAAAATGATTACTGGAGCCGGTTCTGGACAGTGAAGCAAAGCAAACAGGTAACCCAAAATAATGGTAACATTTCGAAATTAGTGGAGCCCCCCCCCCCCCCACCCACCCCCTGCCAATTGGTTTCCAAAATTATTTGGAAAGGAAAATTCTGCCAGAGCACTGGAAGTTAGCAAAAGCAACTCTGTTCTTCAAAATGTAACATCAGTTAATCTTATTTCATATATTCATGAACCATAATACAAGATGAAATGATCAAGCTATAAGGGTAGTCTGCCTGGATTTCCAAAGTTCCACTTGACCCATCTTACAAATTGAACTAAGAGGGAATAGAGAAGTTAATGCGATATATAAGGATTTCGGGGGGGAAAAGCATCCGATGAGCTCCAAAGGGGACTGTGATCTGGAGTTTAATTCGCTCCTTCACCAATACAATCGTGAACTGACCCAAAGACTGCCTGCGACATGCGCTTCATGTGTGGCCCTCAGCAGAGCTATAGCTCCACTTATCTCCAGGCTTCCATTCAGCATTCTGTCTCCAGCTACAGGCTATTGTCAGGGCAGCCCATTCAATGTTTTGCCTCTTGTTGTCCAGCAAGAGGAAATGAAGGATTATTGCGAACTGTCACCCACAGAGCATAGAAAATTACAGTTCAACACAATCGTGAGCTAAGCAGTTTATAAAAATCAATTTTCCAATGCAAAATTACCCGACCTCCACTTGGCAATGGCTCAGAGTTGCACATTTTAAATCTGCAGCTCAGTGTGTAGGAACCAGGGTGTAGTTCAAAACTCCATGGTCCAACATGTTGATGCATTCCCAAGAATAACCCCCAGAAAAAAAGTTAAAAGCCCTGGAGTAGTTTATAGTACAGTAGAATGATTAGTCAGGTCCCTGCTCACTCTATCCATTCCAGATCTATTGCCAGCACAGAATCATGGAATTTACAGTGCAAAAGGAGGCCATTCGGACCATCAAGTCTGCACCGGCCCTTACAAAGAGCACCCTATCCCTGGAAGCCAGTAACTCCCACTTAACATTTTTTTGGACACTAAGGGCAATTTGGCACGGTCAATCCACCAAACCCGCACATCTTTGGACTGTGGGAGGAAACCGGAGCACCCAGAGGAAACCCACGCAGACACGGGGAGAACGTGCACACTCCGCACATACAGTGACACAGATGGGAATCGAACCTGGGACTCTGGAGCTGAGAAGCAACTGTGTTAACCACTGTGCTACCGTGTTCCCCTCTGCTTTCTTCTCAAAGCTCTCTGTCTTTCTCAGATTCAAATATTTACTCAATTTTCCCAAATGTCAATCCCTCAATGGGAAAAGTGGTCATGACATTATCACAATACTGCCTTCACTAACCATTCCATTATCCTAAGGAATTAACTTGAACCAGATGACACAGAAATAGTTGTTTGGTGGTGTTGAACGTGAGTATTGCTTAAAAGAGCCACATGCTGTCAAAGTTTTTCACCAGGACAGGTTTGCAGGAATAATAAAAAGAAAAATAATTTATATTGCATTAGGAGAGAATGCGAGTTGATTGGCATGTAGACTCTGATTGGTAGGGGCATTGCCATGGAGAATGCAGGAGAACCAGGAGAAAGCCATGCTTTTGTTTAAATGCAAACCAGGCCAGTCAATTCTGAAAACCTACTCTATTGATACGTTTATGATTACAGTATGTAAATAGTTAGGTATTCATTGAACTGGCAACTATAACCTTTGCAAACAAAAATGAGGAGAAGGCAAAGAGCAGAGGCCATTCACTGACTCCTCATCTGGTTCTAAGAAATAGCCATCATTACCTCAGTCCCACAAAGCAACAGGATCAGTTGCTTCAACGATTCTCCAATGGGTTTGTTCTCCATTTTGAGCTCTGCCAATCTTGTTTCTAGGGCAGCAATTTTAGCCTCGGACCCCTAATAATCAAAATCAAACACGTTAGAGACCTCTTACAGCATTAAAAATAACCATTTGTGTAATGATAAATAATTTGAACCGTTAATTAAACCCCAATTTTTCTTTCCATTCTGTAACTACCCTCTCCATCCTTACTCCAGCAACATCTAGATTTAAAAACCACCTTGATATTACATCTGACCCGGAGATGAGCTTCCGGTCTCCGATTCATGCCATCACCAAGACGGCCAATATCCACCTCTGGAACATCACTCAACTTAGCCTGCCTCAGCTCATCTGTTGCAGAAACATTACCTCATGCCTGAATCACCTCAAAAGCTGACTATTCCGACACACTCCTGGCTTGTCTCCCCTATTCCACCCTCTATAAAACTCTGCTGCCGGGCATTAACTTGCACCAGGTCCTGTGCTTTGCGAGCTGACATGCACCGACTCAGTCACACAATGACTTGATTTTAAAATGCTCATCCTTGTTTCAAAATCCCTCTATGGTCTTGTTCCTCCCAGCTCTGCATTATTTCAGCTCTACAACCCCTTGAGAGATGTGTCCCCTTGAGATCTGCAATTTAAAGGGCCCTGCATTCAGCTGCCTGGGCCCCAAGCACTGAAATACACTCCCTAGGTCTCTCTACCCCACCTTCCTCCTTTTACCTCTTTGATCCTAATATCTCCTTATATAGCTTAGTGTCAGACGGTATTTTGCTTTATAGTGCTCCCGAGAAGTGCCTTGGGTGTACTATTGTGATAAAGATGTTATAATTAGTTGATGCTGTAACATAAAACACATTCACCACCCTAACGTTTGTATTTTAATTTCATGGGCAAGAAATATAAAACTACTTATATATTCATATCTTCAAGGCAACAGTACTCATTGTCTAGGTAATAAATAAGTATTTTCTTTGGAACTATACTCAGAAGATATCAAATCCCCACCACAAAGTGATGAGGCATTTTCTCTGGAAAATATCAAGATATCCAATATTGCATGTTTGAGTTCCAGTTTGTTCAGATTTGTATCCCCAAAAAAAAGTCTGTGACATCTCCCAGTTCTAAGCATAAATCTGGACTATCTCTGGTGGCTTTTGGTAACTGGCTACAAGCACTTTGGGCAATCTGACAAGAGCTTCAGGCATCACAGCAGTAGAGGAAGGGGAGAATGAAAACAGACGCAAATGCAGAGACAAATACTTAGCTGAATATACCGAGACACATGCAAAGTAACATAACACCAGGTTTCGGAATATTTGATAATCTATTTGAGAATAACTGCACTTTGCATTAATAAATTGGCCTCGTTACTATGCTGAGCTAAAAATTATGATTTTTTTAAAAAGAGAAGCCCCATTTCTAATCTGAACTTCTTACTCACTTTTGGGAGGTCAGCAGCAGTCAGCTTATCCTGTTCATTCACCAAAACGATGACATCCTGAAAAATAGCAATCTTTAGATTTAGAAAATTGGATCCTTCCATTCAGTTTCCCATGCAGCGGTGGGGAGAAGGGAGTGGCATGTAGGGGAAAAGAATTGAACACAGTTGCAATATTTGGCTTCAAATTTCAGGCAGGCATCATTATTTGTGGAATTTTAAATTCATCTCCTGTAACAGAAGGGCAAAGGAAGCAATCACTCAAGCAGCCGGTAAGGTCATTTCACTGAAGTTCCTCACTGCCTCATCTGTCCCTCCCGGCAAAAAGGAATCGACAAATCAAAATTGATGTAAGTTCTGTTTTTTGTTCCAGATAATATTCGGCGTTAATTTCACTCTCTCATTTGGCCTCTTCCAAGAGGGAACTTGGGGAAGCTGTGGCGTAGTGGTATTTTCACTGGACTAGAAATCCAGAGACCCAGGGTAATGCCTGGGTTTGAATCTGGTCACAGCAGATGGTAGAATTTGAATACAATTAAAAATTGGATGACGATCATGAAATGATTACAGATTGTCATAAAAAAAACCATCTGGTTCACAAAATGTCCTTGAGGGAAGGAAACCTGCCACACTCACCTGGTCTGGCTGACACATGTCTACAGACCAACAGCAACGTTGTTCCTCTTAAATGCCCAAAGAAGGCAGTCAGTTGTATCAAACTTTGGCATCAACCTCAGCACTGGAAATAACAAACCCAGTGTCGATCTGCAAAGTCCCCCTTACTAGCATCTGGGGGCTTGTACCAAAATTGGGAGGACTGTCTCCCAGACTAGGTAAGCAACTGCCTGACATAGGCATATTCATGTAATCATGCCTTATAGGCAATGGCTCTCACACCGCAACCACCATCCCTTTTGTAAGTCCTGTCCCACCGGTAGGACAAACCTAGCAGAAGTGGTGGCACAGTGATATACACTCAGGAGGGAGCTGTCCCGGGAGTCCTCAACATCAACTCTGGACTCAATGAAGTCTTATGGCATCAGGAAACCTGCAGATGACGACACACCTCCATCCTCCCCCAGCTGATGAATCAATGCACGTCAATGTTGAACATTACTTGGAGGAAACACTGAAAGTGGAAAGGGCACAGAATGCACTCGGGGTAGGGGATTTCAATGTCCATCACCAAGAGTGGCTTGGTAGAACCACCACAGCTTGAGGCCTAAAGGACATAGCTGCTAGTCTGCATCTGCAGCAGCTGGTGATAAGAGGGGGAAAAATTCTTGACCTCATCCTCATCAACCTGCCAGCAGCAGATGCATCTGTCCATGACAGTAAAGGTAGGAGTGACTACCACAGTCCTTGTGGAGACAAAGTCCCCTCTTCACATTGAGGATACCTTCCATCGTGTTCTGTGGCACTACTACATGCTAAATGGGATAGAATTTAATACGATCTAGCAATTCAGCGCTGAGCACCCACATGGCGCTGTGGGCCATCAGCAGCTGCAGAATTGTATTCAACCACAATCTATAACCTCATGGCCTACCATATCACCCACTCTACCATGACCAGCAATCCGGGGGATTATCCCTGGTTCTATGAAGAATGCAGGAGGGCATGCCAGGAGCAACACCAGGCATACTTAAACGTGTGATGTCAACCCGGCGAAGCTACAACACAGGTCTACTATAAGGAGCAAGCAATAGACAGAGCTAAGCGATCCCACAAACAATGGAGCAGCTCTAAGCTCTACATTCCTGCCACATACAGTTGTGAATGGTGGTGGACAAGTAAACAACTCTCTGGAAAGCGAGGCTACACAAATATTCTCATCCTGAATGATCAAGGAGCCCAGCACATCTGTGCAAAAGGCTGAAGCATTCACAATAATCTTTGACCAGAAGTGCGAGTGGATGATCCATCTTGGCCCCCTCTGGAGGTCCCCAACATCATCGGTGCCAGTCTTCAGCCAATTTGATTTACTCCATGCAATACCGAGAAAAGGCTCAAGGCACCGGATACCACAAAGGCTATGGGCCCTGATGATATTCCGGCAATAGTATTGAAGAAACTAACAAAACTGAAGTCTATGGGAATCAAGGGGAAAACTCTCAGCTTGTTGGAGTCATACTTGGCACAAAGGAAGATGGTTGTGGTGGTTGGAGGTCTCAGTTCTAGGACATCACGGCAGGAATTCCTAGAGTTAGTGTCCTGGGCGCAACCATCTTTAGCTGCCTCAGAATGACTTCCATCATAAGGTGTAAAGTGGGGATGTTCAGCACCATTCGCGACTTCTCAGATACTGAAGCATTTCCTGTCCAAATATATCAGGGACTGGACAATATCCAGCCGTAGGCTGGCAAGTGGCAAGTAACATTCGCTCCGCACAAGTGCCAAGCAATGCTAATCTCCAACAAGAAAAAAATTAACCATCACCCACGGATATTCGCATTGCCATTGCTGAATTCCCCACTATCAACATCCTGGACTTTACCATTGACCAGAAACTGAACTAGCCATATAAATACTGTGGTTACACAGGTCAGAAGCTAGGAATCCTGCAACAAGTAACTCACCTGACCTCCTGACTCCCCAAAGTCGGTCCACCATCTAAAAGCCCAAGTCAGGAGTGTGATGTAATATTTTCCATTTGCCTGGATGAGTGCAACTCCAACAACACAAGGTCAACACCATCTACTTCAAAACAGGTCGCTTGGCTGGCACTTTCCACAAACATTCATTCACTCCACCACCGACGAACAGTGGCAGCCATGTGTACTGTTTACAAGATGCACTGCAGTAACTCACCAAGATTCCTTCAGCAGTAGCTTCTAAGTGTAATATTGTTGCCATCTAGAAGAACAAGGGCAGCAAATACATGGGAACACTACCACATGGAAGTTTGCCTCAAGTCACTAACCACTCTCACTTGGAAATCACCGTTCCTTCATTGTCACTGGGCCAAAATCCTGGAACTCCCATCCCTGGGGGTGTACCTACACCAGATGGACAGCAGTGGCTCAAGAAGGTAGCTCACTACCACCGACACAAGGGCAATTAGAGATGGGCATCACATGCTGGCCTAGAATGCCCACACCCTGTAAAAATTAGTTTTTTAAAAAACCACAATGAGCAGCATGTTTTTGGAGCAGCCTGGTTATTGAACCAGAGATAACCGAGTGACTACTGACTGGATATTGGTACATGGGATACAAGCAGTGCCACCTCAAAACCTTCAAAATCAGCAACTATACTCAAAACGTTACATTAGATTGGAGATGAAGTGCAGTGCTGGGGCGACAGTGGAGAGCTATGTATTCTTCTGATCTGCATTGTACCTAATCAAGATAGTATACTTAACACAAAGGAAGCTCATTATCAGAATGGAGAAAACTGTTTTCAAAGATTATTATACCCTTCATTGCTGGAAAAAAAATGCTACTATGTCAGCCCCAATTACTGAGTTGGTCGAGATATCTAACATTTTACGAATGCATAAAGACATGGGCATTAGTTCAGGTGGGTTAATAACTTTCGGCTGTCAGGTTGGGTTGATTTGGAATTTAAGAGCCACTGTGCTAGGCCAGGTTTGTTTTTACATTATTTATACCAGCTGAGTGCCTTTCAGGATGGACCAATGTCAAATATCTGAACCTCATTCTTCACAATAGAAATATCAGAAGTAATGCAGATACCTACTCTGCACGATAGGATAGGCAAGGGCAAAGTGGGTTTTAAGGTGATGAAATGCAAGAACTGGCTATTCTGTCTCTCTTCTATTCCTAATTTCTTGCCTCCTCTCAAAGACAGTGCCTCCTCTTGGGTTCACAGGTGCCAGGACACCTATATTACCCAGTTCAAGGGTCTGCCCTTCAAAGGTAAACTTAGATAGGATATGCCACGAGCTATTCAGCCACAAGTGGTATCACAATAAACCCAATTCTCTCTTTAATCACAGTGACCAGATTGAGTGACCTGTCCTGATGTGCACTAACCTATTCAGCCAACATTTCCTGATCCACTACACAGTATCTGTAACACAACAGCACATTACTTGTAGAAAAAGATCTGCATACACGAGGAAAAAGACAAATGTGTCATAAACTACCTTAATTAACTCAGGGACGTGGTAAGCATCCAACAAGTTTCTAATTCCTCTGTAGATAGTCGCTGGGATTACTATATCCTGGAAGAAACAAAACAAGTTTAAATTAAATGCTACTGAAAGAAATGTCTGGAAATTCTGTAACTGGAATAACTCGAAACGTAAGTTGCCTTCCCAACTCCAGCTATGTCATTAAATGAAATCTAGTGTACTTAAAAGCAGCATTTTTAAGAATAATAGATACATGTCATACATGACATGCATTATGCTAGAAAGAAATGGTACCATCTTGTTCAGCTGATGGAAGTATTGTCTCAAATGCTCCTCCTTGGCCTGCACCTCAGAGTCACTCATGCTGTCAATCAAATTATAAAGAAAATAGCCAACAACTTCTGTAAGAAGGGGAGAAAAAAACAAGATAATCATCCCACAAATCATTGAGGTTGCTGCATTATCAAGATTAATCTCATACAAATCATTTTAAAAGCTCAAGTTTAAGTGTCTGAAATGGCAACAATCATCAATGCGGCATGTACATCATGCTGCTTTGGCAGCATATATGGCAAACAATTCAATGCAAAGAATGCTAAATGGAAGGAAAACAGAAAAAAAAAAACTCGGGATGCACAGGAACATACTGCCAATATCATAACTGCATCATCAATACTTGGCCCAAACACTTATTACTTCTCAGTAAACCCATCAATTTCTTAGTTCTTCTCAGCAAACCCATCAATTTCTTATTTAAACTTAGCAAAAAGCTACCAATACAAAAGCAGCTGAAGTTTTTGATTAATAAGAAAACTCAATGGAGCAGAAAGATACTTGAAGCTTTTCTGACCACGCACTTTAAAAATTTCACTTTAAAAAAAAAGCAATCAGTGTTACTCCTGTAATCCTTCGAGCCCCATCATTAGATGGAACGGATTTGTGGGCGAGTTACAATCAAGGAAATTGAAACACTACCAGTCGGTCCTGGAGAATTCTGGCAATAACGTTCATCTTTGTACAACAATTCCGTTATCTGAGAAGACAAAATAATAATATATTGTAGGTGATAGAGGAACGCAAGAACAAGCAGTGTTTGAAATTGTATTTTCTAAATAACAAAGCACTTTTCGATAAAGGTATTAATCAACAGTATATTGTGGCATTTCATCTGGAAAGCATTGCATGGAACAGTGTCTGCTCAATAGCTAACCTGCTTTAGGAAATAAAACGGAACAAAATGTGAACATCTTCCGAGGGCACGCTCTCACAAAAGATTTTTTCCGGCCATCCTAATAGAGCTCGTGGACACATTAAATAAAAATAACGCTTACAAGTAATGTTTTAGTGCATGGCAATTTTAAACTAATTACTGAAGAACATAAGAAAGGGTTAAAGCAATCAATTCAAATACTACATCACTTCATAGCAGGGAATCGCTGATTTATTAAAAGGCGTAAAAAAATTTACATGGGGAAAATCAGAGGATTTGGATGCGTCTCAAAATTCTACCATATTTGAAGTGTTAAAATAAGAAATTTATGTCTAAGCTTGCGCTGTTCTTGTGCAGCTAAGTGAATTTATTTGTCAGCACTTACCTTGGCGAAAAAATCAATATCTTGAGACCTGCAGGGGGCAGCAGAACATAAAGAATCATTTCAATTAAATTGATCTTTATAAACAACCAGAGTTTTACATGAAGCGCAGAACAACCCAAAAGCTTCTTAAAAAATTACAGAAAATAAGCAAGTTATCAAAAATAAAATATCCAATTACAGCTTCCACTATATTTTAGCAGATTGTCCAACTTAATTTTTATCAATTACTGGATAAAAGTCAAAATTAAAGTTGATCCCTGTCGGCAAAATAATCAAAACAAAAGTCTTCCCTTCTAAACTTGGTTAATTTTGTACTCATGGAAACGGCCTGTATCTACGATGATAGACACCATCAGAACCGGGGCAACAGAATGAGAGCTATACAGTCCAGGCTAGCAGGAGGACAAGTTCAGTATCAATTGGATGATGGGCAGAGTGAGTAAATACTACACAGCATGGACTAGGTCAGTACTGTGTGAACGAGGGACAAGGTGACAAAAGGCTGTGTGCACAAGGGTTGTACAGGGTGGACTTCCTCTGCATTCCCAGAATCTGTTTTATTTTGAACGGCTTTCCTTATCGTTTCCATTACCAGCAGCCTTACACTATGAATCATTTGCCATCTACTGGTAAATAGTACTGTTTAATACTGCAGATTTTTGCTAATTTGTGTCAAGTTTCTCAAATTCATGTCAGTTCGCACATTTGCAAATACCACAGTTCATCCTTTCCATTTGAAATATATCATTGTTAAGTTTTTGATCACAATGCTGAGAACCTGCAAAACCAAGGAGTGCGCAAATTCATATCCCTAAAATGTACTTCATTAGGATGCACTTGAAAATAAAGCTTTAATTACCAAGAGATTTCAAGGAACTAGAATCAAGTACCCATGTACTGATAAATGATTGGAATTATGTTTAACATTAACGGCATAGAAGAGTATAAAAAAGGAAGCAAATCCTGTAATCTGGATTCCACAACCCAGGGGGCATTCTGGCTCAAGTGTCCAAAGATTTTAGTCAGGAGAGCATCAGACTTTTAATCTGAGGGTCACGGTTCAAGTCCCTGCCTTTGCGCTGCTTTTAGGGTGGCACAATGACAATGGTTAGGCACTGCTGCCTTGCAACGCCAGGAACCCGGGTTCAATTCCAGCTGCGGATGACTGTCTGTGTGGAGTTTGCACTTTCTCCTAGTATGCGAGTGCATTTCCTCCGGGTGTTCTAGTTACCTCCCAAGTCCCAAGATGTGTGGATGTGGTGGATTGGCCATGCTAAATTGCCCCTTAGTGCAGGTTAGATTATGGAGATGGGCTCTTTCAGTGGGGTTGGTACAGATGTGATGGGGCCGAATGTCCTCCTTCTGCACAGAGTTGAGAATTGACCTGCTCAGTCACAAGCCAACCCATGGCAGGACAACCCATAACAGACGTCATCCTCGAATCAAGGGAAAGGTGACGATGACAATTAACTTTTTACAGAACCCTTATAATTGCAATGGATGCATTCTTTGTTCGGGTTAAAATTTGTTTCATTCTCATTTGCATCAGAGGATTATAAATCACACATTCTGGGACTCAGTTGTAAAAACAAATGGAATTACTCTGCATTCAGCAATCTTAGAACGGTTAAATGCAGATACTGAATGAGTTCAACAAAATCATGACAAACCATCAGCAAAGGCAAACTTGTGATGGTAAATTAAACTGCATGTTATGCTGATGGCCGCATTTAAGACAGCTCTGGCTCAAGCCATTTATGGATACCTTTAAAAAGGCAAGCTGCCTCACCTTGTAACAATTTCCTACAATCTCTATGACATAAAATGCTCTACAACAAGCATGGTATGTTTTCACATTAAAGGAAACAACACTGGGCAAACCATCACTGTAACCATTTCATACTTTTCCTGACCTATACAATTTGCCATTGTTCTCAGAGAGAAAGGTCAACTGACTCCACTCTATTCACCCGTCTTGGTTGGTCATAACCAAGGTTTAAGTTTCTTTTTCACGAGGATATATCCTCATTAACTATTTAATCTGAACAAGGAGCCAATCAAACAAGGTTTCCTGGAGTCAAATAACCCCCACACGCGCAGTATCCCCACACTCACAGGCACACTCCTCCCACCACACACACACAGGCAGACACCCTCCCGTCACACACGTGCAGACACCGACCCTCACACGCGCAGACACCGTCCCCTCACACGCAGACACCGTCCCCTCACACGCACAGACACCGTGCCCCCCCCCCACACAAGGGCAGACACCCTCCCCCACACACACGCAGACCCTCCCCACACATATGCAGAACCCCCCTCACCCAAACAGTATCATAAATAAGGGGAGTTAGGGCATAACTAACAAAAGAAAATATAATATATGATTAAGTATTCTTGGATTGCTTTGAGTCATTACATTTAAACGCTGCGGCCGATTTGGGTTAACTGGTTTTCTTGGATGCGGTCAGATCTTGCAACTGTTAAGAGATCTCAGTTAGGGGCAAGCTTCTAGTTGAGTTGGCTTCTCGAATGGGGCGACACTTATCCCAAAAGAGAGAAAGCGAGAGAGCATTTTTCAGCCTGTATCTTCCACTGAAGACTTTCTTGACACTGCCTGTGGTCAGGCAGCCTTGCCTTGTAATGCTTCATGCATTGTGCATTTCCAGGAGGTTTTGGGTGCGACGGTTTGTCGTAGCCACTGCTTCGTTATCCGGTATTTTTACATTTTTGATCTCTCTTCCTCAGACAGTCATAAGTTTCAATGAGTGTCTGGATTATGGGAAATGTCCCTCCCTTCACACACTCCTCAGGGCGATTTGTTAGTTGTGCACCTGCACCTCGGAATGTGGTCGTGCAAAATAGAAGGCGTGCTCATGCCAGAGGTTGCACCATTTAGACAATCATTTAGAATATCTGAATGATTGACCAAACAAAATTAAAATACTGATGCTTTACAGTTTGCTGCATCACAGTTCAAATAGCAAAATTGTCAGTTGAAAACTGAAAAATCATATTTTCAAAAATAAAGGGACAGAGCCTCGTGACACCATGAAGACACGAATATATGTTCAGTACACATATGTCGACAAGAACAATTACAGTTGACTTGAATGCCCCCGTGCTAAAGAAAAATCAACCGTAATTCTCATTCCTGATCACTCTCCAGCAGATCTGACAACACCTGTCAGAGTTGTTTTTAAAAATATGAATCGGGCATTCAAAATTCTTAAAAGTGACATAACTGGGATCAAGCATTTAAGTCATCTAACTTTTCAACGGTCTCTACCCTCCACCCCTCTTGTCTTGGAAATTATCAACTCCTCCAACTTCACTTTCCCTTCCAAATCTCAAAACCATTCCTGTGTGTTTGAATGCTTCCAATCTGATCTGTGCCACTTACACAGCACAAGAATAGTTCTAGTGGTCACAAATTACTTCCTCTCTGATTGCGATTATGATGTATTCACGGTCCTTGACCTCTCTCCAGTCTTCGATGTAGGCAATCACCCCATCCACCTACAACATCTCGGTTGTACAGCTCAGTGGTACTAATCACCAGAATGTAGCCAGAACAACTCAAATAATGCTTCTCTTACTACCCCACACCATCACCCTGGGTCATCCCAAATGATCCCTGGCCCTTTCTTCACACAGGTCAATTTTGCAGTGCTCCAAATCTTCTTCACTCGCATTTGTGGCAGCGACATTTTACTCAAGACTTCCCAGATCACCAACAAACCAATATGCTATTGAGTTCATCAAAAGAAACATTCAATGCCATTGCTACATACACCTGGCATGGGTTATTCAGAGTCTATTCGACAGAGACTTGAGTTGATATGGCAAGAATACCATCAAGCACAAAAATCTTTGATCCAAAACTCAATAGTTGGGTAGCAGAGATATATATGAATAAAGAAATTCAGGCTAAACAAATCTGAGGTGTCATTAACATGTTAACACATTACTATAGAAAATAGAAAGCACGCTCATGCCAGAGGTTGCACCATTTTTATAATCATCTAGAATATCGGAACGATTGACCAAACAAAATTAAAAAAATTTTTTTTTTTTTTTTTTTTTAAATACTTATGCTTCACTGGAGCATGGCATTATAATTGCTAGGTAAATTAAAAAAACACGTTCAGTCGCCATTCAATGTCGATTTTGCTGCAGATGGGGCCCTAATAAAAACAACCATATTTCTGCTAAAATAACGTATGAACCAGTTAAGTAATTGGTGGAATATTCAATTCCAGTGCAAGTTTTACACAGGCCTGCAACTTAGCCTAATCAACCAAATCAATATCATATTGACGGGCACTTCAACTGTACAGAATTTGTTCAAATGCTAGAGTTTTCTTCCCGAAATACTGTGTACTGCCAACTTACCTTTTAAATCCTAAAATGAGACTGCCTCTGAAAGTACTTAAATCCACTGCAGGATTCGTCGGCGACGATACTGTCAGGAGAGAAATGTACATCACAGATTCAGAAAATCGACAAATTGACCAGCCAACACCAAATTCATTTTAGACCATGCTGCTGCTACTTTTTTTCCAATAAAGAAATGACGGTAGAAGAATATTCTATTCATCCATTTATCTTTTTACAGCATTAACTTCATATTGCTGGTGATAAGGTGATAAGGGCAGAAAATTGCATTGTAAGCCCGGCAGCAAATTAGAAAAGCAGCAGCTGTGTAGCAACCTCTATACATGCTATTAGAAAAAGATCAGGAACCGGCATTGACACGGTTCCACTCATTTACGGAGATTATATTATCAAATACATCAGTTTCCTTGTCAATTTCTCTAAACTCTACATATTTTTATGGTGTCATTTTGATCAACTGATCCGTGTCTCTATTGAAAGTTCAAGTATATTCCTGAGCTAATACATCACAGTCAAGTAAAATGTCAGTGCCAGTTCTGTATTTATGATATATTATTTACTTGTATTGTACCGACATGTGATAACAAGTTGCAAAAACCTCGAGGGTGCATTTCATCAAACCTCCTACTGCTCTACTCTACTTCTAACTCCTCCAGAGTGCAGAGGAAACCCCAACTGAGCAGCAGTAGCTCCAAGGAAATTTTCACCTGGTGTTAAAAATCAACACAAGTTTGATTTTTAAAAAGCCAGATCAAACTCACGGGATATGACAATATTTATCTAATCCATCTGGTTAAGAGGTAATTTTGCTGGACATTGTCGTACTTACACATAGAATAAACGTTGCCCAGATGTCCATTTAAAGCTTCTGTCCGGAGTTCAGAGGCATAAAATCCAATCGTATTGACCAGACATCCATTTTCCTTTATAGACAAAGCAACCATCAGTTTTCTCTTCTTTTAACTGGCAATGTTAGACTTCCATTGACCCATTAACCAGACCTACCATATTATGCAAAAACACTTCATAAAAAGGCTTGTAACTTTGCAAAGTTTATGCTGTGAAATATTTACCTATTCCAAACAAATAAACAAATCCTTTATCCAGCCCCATGCATTTAGGAGCAGCACATAATCTTAGCGAAAATGAGAAAAAAAACTAAACAATTAAGGCAAACAGCTGCATGTGAAGTTAATGAACTAAATCAAAAATTGATTCAGAAACATAGTTGGAGATCAAAAAAATAATATTCTATACATAGTTAATTTTGAATCATTCAATTTTTTTATGTTTCTGTAAGCTTATTTAGTTTATTAGACACTATAACTATTCAATCATGGAACCATAGAATGATTACATTACAGAAGGCAGCTTTTTCGCTCATCCTATTTGTGCCTGTTCTCTGCAATAGCTACTCAACTAGCCCCATTTTCCTGGTAGCTCTGCTCTTCAGGTAATTATCCAATTCCCTTTTGAAAACCATGATTGAATCTGCCTCCACACACACTCAAGCAGTGCACTGCAGATCCAAACCACTCTCTGTGTAAAGGTTTTTCCTCACGCCTTTGCTGCTTCTTTTGTCAATCACCTCAGATCAGTGTCCTCTGGCTCTCGACCCTAGTGGTCTGCAACTTCAATGGCAGCAAGCTTGTATAAAGCAAATTTACTGTCTTTTTCAGAGTCTCAGGATGTTTTATTACTCCAAAGGTGCTATGTAATTGCAATTTATTGGTGTGAAAACATGTTGATACAAACCTCAAGCTGGGTACGAGCTACCTCAACGCTGTCAAACGAAGACTGCACATAGTTGGCATAGGTTTCCACGTCAGGTTCTATTCCTAGATTCTGCATGGCTTTCAGTACTTCTATGGTCCCTGTAAATTAATAGTTATTTGTTCATCAACATGTGTCAAGCTGCCGGGTTTAAACTTCAAACGATGTTTGGCAGTTAACTGTCAGTGACCACCAACTGGTGCATTCCCCATGGCAAAGCCTCTACTAATCAGAGTCCACTTGCCAACCAGATCAGCACCCTCTGCTCATACTGTATAAAGTTGCCGTTTTCCCGACATTGGTATTCTTGCAATTGTCCTGAGTGCCAGATTAAAAGGTTTGAGAAAATGTCTTATTTCAGCAATACATCAATATTTTATTTAACTGTGAATGCGCATATGGAATTTCAGCTTAAACACGTGTCCCTATCTATTCACTTGAGAAATACTAAAGTACAACATCACTGAGTTCTTAGTGGAATTAATTAATTTACAACAACAAAAGTGGCTTTTTATGCGGTAATGCCTCAGCTAGTCAAAGCTGACTTGCCAACCAATTGGCATGCTTTCATCTCAGTTATAAGTTCTGATGTTTTGATATTTGGCATTCTTACATTTGTCCTGCGTATTGTAACACAAAACGTTTTGGCAAAGCAAGTGGAATCACTGCTGCAGTATGAACAAAACAGGCAGTCAATTTTCACATAACAAGGTCCCACAAGCAACAAGATAAACGAGCAGATTATCTATTTTGATTATGTTAATTGAGTGCTTAATATCAACCAAGACACTGGGAGACCTCCATTACCCTTCTTGGAAAAATGCCATAGAATGTTTTACCTCCCCTGAAATGCAGAGGTGGTCCTTAGTTTAATGTCTCACCTGAAACTAATTCTAAAATTAAAGATCAAGTTAGAAGGCATCAAAGAAACGTAACATGTTTGGCACTTAGCAAATCAATCACTATGGACAGTTTTTAAAACAAAAGAAAACTGAACTTTACAGTAGAGACCAAGTTGAAGGAAACCAACTGTAAAGTGCTATTTTCAGGTCTTGCCTTGAGGACTACACTTAGTTCTAGTCAGGGAGGCGCAAATTCTGAAGGCAATGCCAAAGAGAGCTATAACATCAATCTCTAGTATTAAAAGATTGACCTTTGGGATTTGGTCATTTTAAAGACTTGAAAAAAGGTAACAAAGTGAAACATGGAGACATTTTAAAGATGGCATAGAATAGATAAATCTGGACTATCACCCTACTTAAATCATAACAGAAGGGCAAGAGACACAGATTCAAACAAAAAGCGAAATCGGAACTGCTGTATTTCCTCATTGCAAATAATCAGCTAATAGAATGGGCTTCTCGTATGTTGTGCAGGTTATAACCTCAGGATCATTTAAAGAAACATTTAAATGGTGTACGGACCTGTGGGGTGGGGGAAATAAGTTGTCTGGACGGACCAGATAATCTTTCAACTCAAATTCCTGTCTTGGAAATTAAAATTGCATTTGCATGATCACAGGCTCAAATCACAGCTGATGTTGTCTATCAACAGTGAGAAACTAACAGTTTGGGCTAATAGCTACAATATATTTTTCGCATCACCCCACTTCTACAACGGACTTAATTTGGAGAAAGGAGCAGAAGAGGAAGAGTACCTACCCTTTCCTGAGCATGTTTGATGCTGGGTGGTGATGTAGACAAGTTCTAAAAATCACTGTTGCAAATCAACAGGTCATGGGAATGTTTCACACCTTTTGTCAGCCGCTGCCCAACCTGGACCAGCTTTAGCTGTCATTTCACCAATAAAGTTTTCTCTGATAATTAGCTACATATAAAATAACTATACATCAGCTACTTAATATGTTGTCGCAGATCTGAATCCCCTTAAATACTACACCTGAAACTTCCAGTTACTCACTGCGGCAAGAGAAAAATAATCTCACTGCAAAAGTAAAACAATTAAAAAAGCTGTCCTTTGAATTTATGTGCTATTTTCAATTTAACTTGAAAGGTGATTTCAAACACAACAAAACTTTACAGCTCACTCCCAACATTGCAATAATGCTCTCCTTCCCCTTAAATCACATCAGAGGAAAATGCAACAATTCTGTTATTAGGAAAGGACATGTCAGCTGATGCGACATTTTCGAAGTAAGGCAGCATATGCTGTTCACAGCTCATCAGCTACCTCTGTCAGTTATTTGTAAATTTAAAATTTGCTCAAAGCCCTTCTAGCCTGGAGTGCCACCTTTAGAAAGTAAAGTAGCCTTCAATATTTTATGCAGTGCGCTACAGTGCTGATAATCCAAAGTGATTTCCCTTTGAGCACAAATGTATATGTGGGGCTAAGTCACTCTAAATTAAAGTCACACCACTTTTGCTATTTTGCCCTAGAACAACTCCATATTCATTTTTTTTTCTGTGCACATTATTGTTTTTTTTTGTGTGAGGCAGGAACTGGAACGGAGAAAATGTTACGGTGAATCAGCACATGTTTCAAAACTGTCTTGTAGGCCAAAGGTTATTTGCCAAAGTGGTCTTATACTTGAACAAAAGGAGGATCACTAGGGGAATATTATTAATTACCTGCATACCTAAAAATAACAGTTAATTTCAAGCTATGTTTCTGGATTTTTTTCATCGGAACAAGGGGTGTATTGATTGTAGGCAAAAAGGTTATTCAAGCTTTTGTGCCTTGGATTAAAACATTGCAAACCTTGCACAGCTCATGCCTTTGCTATGCAGTTTTTTTTTTAAATTCAAGCTATTTATCGAGTAATGATCTGCGTTTTTCACCACTGGTTATTTTGTTGAAAAATGGTTTTACATAAGTCAAGCTCGATATGCTTTAATTGTTTCATTTATATCGTTGAAAAAAAATAAAACATGCTCAACAAGTTCAATCGTAATTTCACATCCGGACTCCGGATCTTTAAATTTCAAGGCAGATCTTATTTTCTGAAGGATGTTCATATGTTAAAAACATACTTGTTAGCTGTACTTATATTTACACTCAGATGCCACTCAGCATTTCCACTTAAACTAAAGCTAATGGCATAATAGTTTATTTGGAAAGAACTTCTCCACTTAATGAAAAGCTGCTGCTAATTAGCAGTACACAAACAATTAAGTCAGTAACCTCTCTCGATAATGACGCTCATAACTACAGCTACAGGACAGATGCAGGATTACTAATCACTGTCTGAGAGGGAATAAAAAAAATGACCTTTCCTCAGACCCAAAGCTTGTTCAAAACAGATGCCAGTCAATTAAATTCTATTTAAGACCTTGTAAACAAAAAAAAAATCCAGACAGCTTCATAATGCACACAAATTATTTCTACAGCAACATGATGAACATGAACAAATCGGAATGGTGAAAAGGGTCAACCGCAATGCTTGGCAGACAAAAATCTCTGATCTGAAATGCCTTAATTCAAAGCCCGAGCATCAATCCTACCTTTTGGAAAGAGAAAAGTCCATTAAAATTACTTCACATGTTCTCTTGTATAACTCGAGAGGTTAAATTCAATCATTTCACAGTAATTTCCCAGGAGCTTCAATTTTACTGATGCAATTTCCATCGTTTCAAAGAGCACGGTGTAGTATTTGTGAAGAAGGATAATACACCGATTATGAAGGTTTTTTTAACTATAAAATTACCACCAGTTCTGATGATCAGCATGCACTTTTTATTCTTCTAACTACACACTATTTTTGATTAATTTAAATGATGCTTAGGTATTAAGTAATTAGACCAGATTTATGAAAACTAACATTATCATACCCAGTGCAAAATCAGGAGGGGTGTATATAATGAGTATTCCATACCCATTTTAAGTTTTATTCTGATACTTACTTCCTATAATTTGTACCACAGTCTAATTTCATCAGCCCACAGGAGTTTCTGTATCCTACAATCCTTCCTAGTCGACCCTACACTGACCCTCAGAAATGACCCAACCAGAACAATTAAAAGCCAATTGTTTCTCAACCAAGGTTGACCATTCTGGCTCCTTATTGCGAATAAAAACAAACTGTCACACAAACCATCCATATATTTGGTCATCATCTAACATTTTAGCTACCCTAGCCCCAAATTGATTTCCAACGTACAACGCTCATTCAATGCAATTTCCGCATTCACTGCAATTTCTGCAAAGCGTGATGGTGGCAACACAAAATTTCCACAAGAGCATTCGAGTTATGAAAAATTATCTGTTATCCTTTTCCAAACTTGTTACTGCTTTGTCCATGTGAAATCTCAATAACATACAAGAAAGCACGTTTTTAGTGGTAGAAATGGGAGTAAATTGAGATTGAGAGTTAACACACAGGCAGCATATCGGTACCACAATAAAATACATCTGGTTAACTGCATTTTTCCCTGAAAGCATATTGGTACCAAGAGATTAAGTAATCCTCATGACTACCATCTGACAAATTATGCATTTAAATGATACAGGCTACACAGTCTAAACTTCAGGCTATTCTGTCAAACTCATCTTTCGCTTATTATTTGGAAAACCTGCAATTCTTCTGGCATAAAATGCAATTAATTTTTCTCCTTCCATCAACATTATTTCATTTCTGCAACATAATTTTCCTCTCAGAAAACAGTAGGCAGGTGATCTGCCCCCAGGTAGGACAAAGCTGAACACCTCAAACTTGAGCACCCTCCAAAACTAATGGTTAATTTGAAAGCCCAGGGACCTACAACACAATTTTAAATTTCAGATATACCCTCAGGAACAACCATTACGATATTCTTACAACAAGCAGCCCGTATTTTGATCAACAACACAAGTTTAAAAGGTGTTTTGCACCCTGCGGTGTACTGTCACGATCCCAGTTGGCGTTGTAACTGGATGGGAAGATCTTGGAATGGAACCCTGGCTCAAACCACCATAACTTTAACATTTTATAAAAATTGAAAATGTGGAGGAACAGTTACAGGACTGCTAATTAGTTTTAACAAGGAAAGAAAAACATGAAAAATTGGATTATACAATATTCCCATACACTCCCCTGAGCTTAACAATTAACACAGCTTTTAGGATCACGAAATACATCTTAATCTACAATGGTCTTGTTAACAGAAAGTTCATTTTAAGCACACAAGGTGACTGTGGGCAAATACACTCTCCACTCTGAACCTTAAGTGAATGTTTGAGGATGTCTCCTCCGAATCACCCCCCCCCCTCCCCCCCCAGATGATTGTCACATGTGAATTTCCAAACTCCACTCTTAAACACACTTTAAAATCTTCTTGCATAATTACAACGCTTTCCCTTGGCGGTTTGCATTCTGAGCTACAGATCAAGTTTTTCAACTGACACTTTTAAATAAAGCTTCCGTCCCACTTTTAACAGCAAACTCAATCCAGGTTTTCATACCAACCCCTTTATGATTTCTTTGTCTTGATTGTTGTGCAAACTGCTCACAATCGCTTTAGCTCTTGATTCCCAGACTGTATTAAAATGGCATCAGGTGTTTTTTTTTAACCTTTGAAGGCTGCCGTCCCACTTTAATTATGGTGACTGCAAATGTCTCTTTAACTCAGAACACTTCATTTACTCTTCCATAAATTCTTCTGAACAATATCTTGGTCTCTGTTCACTTAACTCCGACTTACTTCTCTTCATTTCTCTAGTTTCATGAACTAGCTGCTCTTCAAATTACTGCACTTGTATTGTTGACCATGATGCAGGTTACGGCTTTTCTTCTAGCAAAGCTGAGGGAAACGTTCCCTCTCTAGCTTACTGAACCAATTGCTTCAAGCAGAGCAGAGAGCTGCTCTCTCTCACCATTTATCGGCAAGTTCAATCAGTAATTGAATTAGCTCCAGTTGCTAAGCAACCTCCACATGCTTACGGCTTTAATTTATTCTTTCCGCCGTTGCCCTCTCGCAGCACAATAAAAAGAGTTGGAACTTAACCAACCCATAAATATACAAACATCTTTGTTCAGCATTAATCTAACTAGAGGATTTACCTTTCCAAGCAGAGAAACATTAAATTAAACCTACTCAATACTATACCATATTTCTATTGTTTACCAATTACAAATATAAATCCCTTAAAACTACCTTTTTTTCCCTTAGCAGTATGTTAAATGCAACAGGCATTAAAGACTAAACATTTTCGGCACTGTTTTCACAATGATGAACGGTTCATTATTTAATATTGGCAACAATAAACCAGTGACAGTTTTGTGAAAGATTTAGCTCCATAGATCAGATTAAATGTGCCCATGATAAAAAAGCAGCTCCTGAAATTACAATCGATCAGGTGCTAAAATTTGTTTTCTGAACAAGTAATAGTTTTGAGGATGCCATTGTGGGGCACAATCAAGTAGCAGGGTCAGTGCGACCCTACTGGCGCAACAGGTCAAAGACAGCTACACCAATCGTGCTTTAAGTTCCGTGTTTTAAAATACATCGCATTGTTAAACACAGATTCTACACGTCAGACCGAAGAAAACATTTAACATTCATTGCTTCCAGCTCTGCTTTATTTGACTGACACTTCCTTCCTCTCCTGGACAAATTTCTACCCGTTATAGGCGATTTTATTCTTAGTCCTTGTCACAATAATAATAAAAAGAATTTAAAAATGCAGAATTTTACTTGAACATCCAATAAATCAGAGTAACCATAAACCAACATTTTCCTGACATTTGGCAATTCATTTCCTCCTATTTAATAGACTTTGCAATCTAGTTTTAAAAAAAAACAGATTTATCAAATGTTTGAGGCTAAGTGCTGCTTCTCTTTTTAACATTTTATAATTCTGACAAGCATAGGAACAGATGTGCCTTCAACTAACAGTGGTGAAAAGCAGTTATGGGAAAGAAATGACAGTTAAATTAAATAACAAAGAGCTAGAAGCAACAAGCTTTCATATTTTCTTTGTCTGATGTACAGTGTCTAGGCTGAGACATGCGATACACTTCATAATATTTACTTTAAAGCTTACAGACTCAGAATAGACACGAAATTTGGGTGACAACATAAAGTCAAAATTAGCTCAACTTGAATTTTAAAACTGAGAAATAAAATTTAAATCTTTCAAAAATGTGCAAGCTCCACTTAGATCTTGAACTGGGGAAAGATCATATATTTTCTTGTGAAACTAAGTTTTGAAAAACCCTTCCTTGGACATGCAAGTTAGATTGAATTTTCAGATGATCAAATTCAATTGTCTCTTATTAATCAGTTCGCAGTTATCAAAACAACAAAAATTTATTTTACAATCACATACATTAGGAAAAAGGTAATCAGGAGGAATGTGAGACTCTTGAAAACGGATTATGTTGATGTTATCAATGAATGCATTTATAGCAGAGGAAGAGGCAAACATGTCAGTTATATTTAGTTGAATCCGAGTGCTGGGCATTAATTGGGGATTCACTCATGCTTCTATAAATAGCAACAGTCAAAAACTGTGATTGTTGTGTTCGGAGGTACATGTTTGGAAAGTGCATCTTTGAATAAATGCTCATCAAAACATATAAAGATTGACTTCAGTTTTTATCCGTCACAACCTGGCTTTCTGTAATACAACATGGTAAAAAAGAATGGGTGCCTAAAAGTGAAGCTCTGAAACCAAGAGAAGTCCTAACACTATTGTGGAAAATAGCAGAAAGCAAGTGCAGATTTTTGGGGTATGATTACCCTCTGATGTTTTTAAGAGTCTGATGTTCAATTTTGGGTTGCCATGACAAAGAACATTACAGGAGCTAATCTTTATTCAATCTTCGGTTTATTTGCAGAGTTAAACATTACAAGCATAGACCTAACCCAACCATACCATAGCTTCACAAAGTGTCTCCTACGCAGCCCCAGTACACAACTAAAATACAGTTAATATCTGAACCACGTGGTCAGTGGATAAAGTGGCTTTGTAGTCATGAGTTATGCACTTAACAAAGAGGAAGCAAGGCAAGGCCTTGGCATTGTTACTTCGAACAAGTATAGTCAGAGGTAAAGTATTTTGTGAGATGGATGCCCATCAGTTGAAAAGTGATTTAGATTAGGACCTTTAAGAGTTTGTGGATGAAATTTGCTAGACAGATGAACTATGAAATCCCCAAAAGACATAGTTAAAACTTGATGAGATTTCGGAAAACAGACAGCTATTCCACAGAATATATGTCCTGCACTTTAACAGGCTCCATAGAAAGTTGACAAAATTCAACTTGGGATTCGTTGATCAATATTCGTGCTTAAAATATATTTTTAACTAATGTTGGTTCTTACAGAAAGCCTTTTTGGAGCAAGGGTTGATAAAACAATTCCTTGAGAATAGTAATTTCCTTCAGTCTTCATAAAACACAAGATGTTCCATGGTGATACAAAAAATAGAAGACTCTATTTTCGGTGGCGGCCAGGTAGGTCGCACATTTGACAGCTCCCGCCTGAGATGGACGTTTAGACCTTTTTCCCCCGTTTTTCCCCAGATTTTATGGGATAAATCAGTGAAGAGTGAAACAGTAAGGAGAAATACCCCTGCGGTGTATGGAGAATTGGACCAGAAGTGGCCGTGTGAGACAACAAAGTCCTATAAGGAAGACGCAAGCAGAGCCAGCAACGCGGGAAAGCACGGCGGGGAGACGGCACAGTGGTCGACGGGGCAGCTGGTGCAGTTTTTTGAAGATTGCTTCGCCAAGCTGAAGGACACGCTGGACCCGATTAAGGCTTCGATTGATCGAGTTGTGCAGAATCAAGAGACCCACGGGAGAGCGATCCAGGAAGTGGAAAAAAGGTGTCCGACCACGAGGAGCACATAACTGTGCTGGAGACCAAGGTGGAGATGATGACTGACCGCCAGAAAAGAATGCAGGAGAAGCTGGAGGACCTGGAGAACAGGTCCAGACGGCAGAATCTTCGAATTGTCGGCCTCCCTGAAGGCAGTGAGGGATCGGATGCGAGGACTTACGTGACGGACATGTTGGAGAAGTTGATGGAGGCTGAGGCTTTCTCTCGGCCCCTGGAAGTGGATAGAGTGCACAGAACCCTTGCGAAGAAGCCCCAAGCGAACAAGCCACCAGCGAACAAGCCACCGAGAGCGATGGTGGTACGCTTTCACCGATTCCTGGATAAAGAACACGTTCTGCGGTGGGAAGGAACGGAGCAGCAAGTGGGAGAATTGTGAGCTGCGCATTTATCAGGACCTGGGCGTGGATCTGGCCAAGAGACGAGCTGAGTTTATTCAGGCATAAACAGCCCTCTTTAAGAAGGGGGTGAAGTTCGGGATGTTGTACCCAGCCGGTCTGTGAGTCACGCACGAGGAACGGGACTTCTACTTTGAAACACCAGACGACGTATGGACTTTAATTAAAGAAAAGAGGCTGGAGGCGAATTAAAAGACACTGAAGCCTTGGAGAAGTACTGTGGTGATTTGTTGTGCTGGGCTGCGATGTGTAATAAGGGTCTGTTTGAATGGCTAAAGGTAACATTGTCTTGCAGGGAGCTGGTGAGAGAAAGGATGGTCTTTGGGGTTGGTTCTGTTTTTTGGGTGTTTTTTTTCTAAAGTGGCTGATTCTTCACTGTTTTATATCTGATGTTTGTTTACTGGGGAATGTGATGCTTTTAATATATGTTTGACCAAGTTTGGGGGGGGGTGGGAATAATGGGGAGACGGGGCAGGTGCTATCAAGTGAGTATGGGCCAGCTGACTCTCGGAAGCGCAGCGCGGGGGGGGTTGGGTTTCTAGTGTTGTTGCTTGGGGGGGGGGGGGGGTGAAGTGAAGCTGCTTTGCTGACAGGAGAGGAACTGTTACTAGGGGACAAATGGGAAGTTGGGAATGGCGAATGCCGGGGGGGGGGGGGGGGGGGGGGGGGTAGACCCATGGAGGTTTGCACTTTCAAGCCTCCCCGGACAGGCGCCGGAATGTGGCGACTAGGGGCTTTTCACAGTAACTTCATTTGAAGCCTACTCGTGACAATAAGCGATTTTCAATTTCAAGAAGGAGTTTTCCTTTTTCTCACATGTCCACAAGGTATACTCTCGCATCTACGTTTTTGTTCTGGGCAGGGTGCTAATACCAGAGGTGGTGGATACTGAATACTCGGCAATCGCAGCATCGGATCATGCCCCACATTGGGTGGATCTACGGGTTAGTGTGGAGAGAGGACAACGCCCGCTGTGGAGACTGGATGTGGGGTTGCTAGCGGACAAAGCGATCTGTGGCCGGGTTAACAAGTCCATCCAGAACTACCTGGAAACAAATGATACGGGGGAGGTCTCCACAGCGACGGTTTGGGAAGCTCTGAAGGCAGTGGTCAGAGGGGAATTAATTTCAATACGGGCCCACAGAGAAAAGGGGGAACGGGCTGAGAAAGATAGCTTAGTGGAGGTGATGCTACAGGTGGACAGGAGATACTCTGAGGCCCCGGACACGAGGCTACTGAAGGAGCGGTGGAGGTTACAAGCGGAGTTTGGGCTGTTGACCACAGGGAAAGCTGTGGAACAGTTGAGGATGGCAAGGGGGGGTGATTAACGAGTAAGGGGAAAAGAGAGCAGAATGTTGGCGCACCAGCTCAGGAAGAGAGAGGTGGCCAGGGAGATAGGTAAAGTAAAGAGTAGAGGCGGGAGAACAGTATTAGAACCAGCGGGGGTGAACGAGGTATTTAAGGACTTCTCTAGTAAATTATACGAGTTGGAACCCCCGGCTGGGGTGGAGGGGATGAGGCAGTTTTTGGATCAATTGAGGTTTCCGAGGGTAGATGAGGATCTGGTGGAAGGGCTGGGAGCCCCAATTGAGATTGAGGAAATAATCAAGGGGCTGGAGGGCATGCAGTCGGGCAAGGCCCCGGGGCCGGACAGCTACCTGGTGGAATTCTATAAGAAGTTTTTGGAGATATTGAGCCCACTGCTAGTGAGGACATTTAATGAAGCAGGAGAGAAGGGAGTCCTCCCCCCAACAATGTTGCAGGCCTCGATTTCATTGATCCTGAAACGGGAGAAGGATCCGGAGCAATGTGGGTCATACAGGCCAATCTTTCTACTGAATGTGGACGCCAAACTGCTAGCTAAGATATTGGCCACAAGGATAGAGGATTGTGTCCTGGGGGCAATGGGGGAAGACCAGACGGGATTTGTAAAGGGTGGGCAACTCAAGGCCAATGTTCGAAGGCTTTTGAATGTTATTATGAACGTTATCAGAAAGAGGGGAGGTGGAGGTCGTGGTAACTGGGTGCGGTTGCTCTATCAGGCACCAGTAGCGAGTGTGCGTATGAACCGGCTGAGGTCAGGGTACTTTAAACTACACCGAGGGACGAGGCAAGGGTGCCCCTCTCCCCGTTACTGTTTGCTCTGTCCATAGAGCCATTGGCCATGGCGTTAAGAGCCTCTAGGAACTGGAAGGGGGGGAGGAGCACCGGGTCTCTCTTTACGCAGATGACCTGCTCTTGTATATTTCAGACCCATTGGAGGGTATGGGGGAAGTAATGCGAATCCTGGGTTATTTTTCGAGGTACAAATTGAACATGGGGAAAAGCGAGATGCTCGCGATCCAGGCAAGAGGACAGAAGAGACTGGGAGAGCTGCCGCTTAGAAGGGTAGGGAAGAGCTTTCGATATCTGGGAATCCAGGTGGCCCAGGAATGGGAGGCACTGCACAAGTTAAACCTATCCCGGCTGATAGAACAAATGGGATGGGACATGCTCCCGCCATCACTGGCAGGGAGGGTACAGATCGTGAAAACGACGGTCCTCCCCAGATTTCTGTTTGTCTTTCAGTGCCTCCCCATCTTCATCCCAAAAGCCTTTTTCAAGCGGGTGAGAATAAGGTTATTTCGGGATTTGTGTGGGTGGGTAAAACCCCGCGAGTGAAGAAAGTGTTGCTGGAGCGAAGTCGGGGGGGGGGGTCAGTGCTGCCGAACGTCTGCAATTACTACTGGGTGGCTAATATAGCCATGATTAGGAAGTGGGTAGTGGAGGAGGGGTCGGCATGGGAGCAGATGGAGCCAGCATCATGCAGACACCAGTTTGGGAGCACTGATAAAAGCACCTCTTCCGTTCTCACCGGCCCGATACTCCAGAAGTCCGGTGATGGTGGCGGCCCTGAGAATCTTGGGGCAATGGAGGAGATATAAGAGATATAGGAGGGAGCATCGGTTTGGACCCCGATTTAGAACAATCATCGGTTTGTACCGGGTAGGCTAGATGATGGGTTCCGGAGATGGCAAAGGGCAGGAATTAGAAGGATGGGGGATCTATTTATAGATGGGAACTTTCCCAGCTTGAAAGGCTTGGAGGACAAATTTGAATTGCCAGCAGGGAACGGGTTTAGGTATTTGCAGGTGCGAGACTTACTGAGAAAACAGGGGCCGGCCTGTTGTTTTATGGTTCATGTATGTGAAGATTGGGATGTGGGGGAATGTTTATTATACCATGTTGATGTCATTGTTCATGTTATTTTTATAAAGATTTTCAAATACCTTAGTAAAAATAATTTTTTTAAAATAGAAGACTCGATGATTGCTAGATTCAGAAATGGTGCAGAATCAACATGGGTGTCAATCCGATGGAAGGATTAAAGGCAGACAGAACGGGGATGAAAGCACCGTTAGCAGATGTGACTATTACAGCAGAAGACAAAATTGGAATAAAAACAATGGCTGAATGTATCCAAGAATGTCCAAGAAACAGTTTTTTAATTTAAAGTACCCAATTCATCCTTTTTTTCCAATTAAGAGGCAACTTAATGTGGCCAGTCCGCCTATCTGTACATATTTGGGTTGTGGGGAGTAGATCCAAGCAGACGGGCGAGAATGTGCAAACTCCAGTGGACAAACGGACAGCAACCCGGAGCCGGGATCGATCCCGGGTCGTTGGCGCGTGAGGCAGCAGTGCTCACCACTGTGCCGCCTAAGGAACAGTTAATACATGTTTGTGGTGTGATTTGAAATGCAGTGAGCAGCCCAAAGCAAAGAGGCAGCATTCTCAAAACATCACATGACAAGGAGAATTCTGAGGAAAAGGATGAAGATAGTGATGAATCCAAACAAATTATATCAATCACAAGGAGATTTAGTCCTACGATGAACAGGTTAGTCATGGATTCTTTAACTGTGCAATCCAAGATAGTACCTGCACAATAGTATGTGGGACAGATTGGTTCGAACATTATCTTGATTCACTGAGTGGTAAGAATCATCAGGACGATAAGGAACATTAAAGTACTACTTAGTTTAGACAACACATCGAGGCCGCTAAATAATACTCTAATTCCATTAAAGTAACTGGGGTAAGCCATTTTCTAAGTACGAATGTGGTCTCCAGTGAGATACCTATGTTGTTGAGTAAACCTTCTTTCTATCGGCACAAATTAAACTTAACATCGAGTGTGACAATGCAAATATTTTTGTAAAGACAGTGGATCTGCAGTTTATCCTATCAGGACATTATCACATTCAAAGGCCAATTGCCAGAGTAGGTATTCGGGTGGCATATATTGTAGAACGGTCCAACAAATGGAGGGATGTGACAATTGTGGGACATGCAGAAAAAGTTACTGGTACATTCAAATATTGGCTGAATGTGTGGCCAAGAAGTAAAGGGTATGGACTGGCAAAATGGGGCGAAAGTGGAAAGTGAGAAAGAGCAGCGATTAGAAGTCCAGAAGTGACTTGTGTCAGAAAATGATCTCGAGCTGGAGAAAGAGCCTCGGATAGTGCAAGAGGGTGACCTCACACGAGTAGCCCCAACAGACATTAAAGTGGAACAGGAGGTCATAGCCGGAACAGATTAGACAATTAAAAGGGCCACTCAGCAGTTTAGAAATCGAATGAGAAGTGGAAGCCCCCAATATCATGGAGTTTTAGTGGCTTCTAACAAACGAGGGTAAATTTATAAGAGACGCAAAGCAAAGTTAGATAGTTGGAGAGAGTTTGAAGTTGATTCTGAAGTGCCAGATATAATAATAATCTTTATTGTCACAAGTAGGCTGACATTAACACTGCAATGACGTAACTGTGAAAAGCCCCTCATTGCCACATTCCAGCACCTGCTCGGGTACATAGAGGGAGAATTCAGAATGTTCAAGTTACATAAGTACCACGTCTTTCGAGACATGTGGGAGGAAACCTTAGCACCCGGAGGAAACCCATGCAGACACGGGGAGAACATGCAGACTCACGCTGGGAATCAAACCGGAGACCCTGGCGCTGTGAAGCCACAGTGGTAGCCCAGCCAGGTGATAGAAGTTTCAGTAGGGGAGCATTTTGGGAACAGTGTGTTGTTGCCTGGTATGGAGCATTAGCTATGAGGAGCGGTTGAATAAACTCGGTTTGTTCTCACTGGAACGAAGGAGGTTGCGGAGCGACCTGATAGAGGTCTACAAAATTATGAGGGCCATAGACAGAGTGGATAGTCAAGAGACTTTTTACCCAGGGTAGAGGGGTCAATTACTAGGGGGAGTTGGTTTAAAGTGCGAGGGGCAAGGTTTAGAGGAGAGGTGCAGTCTCGATGGGCCGAATGACCTCTTTCTGCACTGTATGTTCTATGTATGAGGCATGTTTTTTTTTTTACACAGAGGGTAGTTGGTGCCTGGAATCCGCTGCTGGAGGAGGTGGTGGAAGCAGGGACGATAGGGGCATCTTGACAAATACATGAATAGGATGGGAACAGAGGGATACGGACCCAGGAAGTGTAGAAGATTTTAGTTTACACGGACAGCATGGTCGGCGCAGGCTTGGAGGGCCGAAGGGCCTATTCGTGTGCTGTACTTTTCTTTGTTCCTTGTAATCACTATGCTAACATGCTGCCCACGATGAGGGTCAACCAGCTTTGTCACAGGTATATTTGGACTGATAAGAGTCTTTACTGGTGCTCAAAGCAAGGCTAGTTGTTTTGAAATGCAACTGGGTGTTACAGACGTTAACGTGAAGTCTCAGATTCTGTACAATGGCATATACCCATTGAATGCTATGTTATAACTCTACCTAGTGTGGGGTAATGTGCACTCTATGAAATGTGCAAGCCAGAAAGGTTACGAATTGACCTTGCTGGTTTGCAACAAATGCTGGAGGGAAAGGAAATATCTAAAATTAACTGGATGGATGCAAGTCATCAACTGTCGGATTGTTTTGCAAAAGGAAGTGCAAGCTGTCAAAATTGTTAGGGGTCCTGCAGGAAGAATGCCTTACAATGTCGGGGTCTGTATAGAAACTGGAGATATTAGATTTAATTTGCTTTAATATGTTGGTTTCTTATATTCGCTACATCTTTTATTTAACAGGAGAAAGGAATCTGCCAGTTGGATGGTTACAAAACCAAACCGTTTCCATGCCAGGGTTGTGAAAAGTGAAAACATGAGGCGGTCATGTGATGAGTGCGGGAACGGCTCAGTTTCCACAAGCTCCGGCTCTGCTCATTTTTTAATCCTTTATTTTATCCTGGCGCACATTTCATATTCCCTTTCTCTTGGGGTTACATGGCTTGTGCTATGTCCTTGGAGGTTCTCGATTGGTGTTTTTGCAAGAAGAACCGAGATAAATAGTAAAAACCCTTGTTTGTTCATGGCATTTGGAGTAGGCTGGGGCAAGGCCCAGCACGCAGTGGTGTAGTTGCTGCTGACCAGCCTCTGGCTTCAGCGATGTTGTATACATCCGGGTGATGGCTGCAATTGAAAATGTTGCCTTGGATGAAGATCTTGGCTCTGCGATGTTGGTCACAAAAGCTCACTTGCAGGAATTGCGGGTTACATTTGGTGGAGCGGTGGAGGCACACCAGAGAGTTCTTGCACTCAAAAGATCACTTCCCTGGTGAGGGACTGCCTCTGTGTCGTTTATCTTGAAGGGTTCGAGAGGTGGAGGCTGAGCAAGGTGCATTCGCGGGCTCGGCCCCTGGTGAGAGGTGAGTTGTCAATTGAGTTCGAAAATTGTCTGTCATGTTTTGGTAATCTTGAGTATTCGGCCAAAGATGTGCCGGTCAGGTGCACTGGCAATGCTAAATTTCCCCTTAAGTGATCAAAGATGAGGTTGGTGTGCTCTTTCAGAGGGTCAATGCAGACTTGATGGGCCCAATGGCCTCCTTCTGCACTGTAGGAATTCTATGATTAGTGGAACGGTGCATTGCCCTGGATGTGTTGGGAGAATTATGGGTTCGGTTGGGGTGTGCTGGAGGTCCTGGTGGTATAGTTTCATGTGTGGTGCAATATGCTGGGCTAGGCCAGGTCCGTTACTGTGACTAGGATCCTGCAGCCTCTGGGGGCTTGGAGCATCTCTTTTCAAGGGTGATTGTTGGGGGCATTCTGGGCGGTTAGGTTTTGCTTCTTCAGTGCACGGGGGCATGGGGATGATCTATGCTTGGTGGATATCCTGGTCTTCCCCTGGGAGGCAGGAAGCCCTTTTGGTTGATTGAGCGGCCGATGCGCTTCTTCATTGGTGGTTGCTTGGCATGCGCCAGGGTAGCATGGAGCCGGGGCTGGGATGATCCTGGTAGATCCTGGCTATTCTGGTAGTTCCTTCCTTTCTTGGGAGGCTCTGAAGGTTCGATCATAATCCGAACATGTTGCTGGTGGTCCTCTCTGTATAATAGTATGGAATGTTGTTGGTTTTGCACTGGACCTTAGTTTGGGATTAAGTTGAGTTGTGATATATACATACATATAAACTCCCCTTAGAACTTTGGTTTTTGCATATTTTCTTTATTTCTGTAACAGTGATTATGAAAAATTCATGCTTGGCTCCATGCTTGGCTCCTAGGGGCTGTTTAGCTCACAGGGCTAAATCGCTGGCTTTGAAAGCAGACCAAGGCAGGCCAGCAGCACGGTTCGATTCCCGTAACAGCCTCCCCGAACAGGTGCCGGAATGTGGCGACTAGGGGCTTTTCACAGTAACTTCATTTGAAGCCTACTCGTGACAATAAGCGATTTTCATTTTCATTTCATTTCATTTTCAATAGGGGCTGATGGGTCTGGTATTTGAGAAGAGGCTTTGGTGGGTCGTGATGCCTTTGGTGCTGCTGCAGGGAGTGGGGGAATGTATGTTGGTGCGCACCCGAACATGGCGCAGAAAGATTATCCCGATTTCTCGCAGTAATTATGGGCTGACATGATGTGGGAGGAAGCACACCATTTTACTATGGCTTTATCCTGTTTCTCCCTTGGTTTCTGGTGGGGCTGCTTGGGCACTTATTTATATCTGTTGATTGTATCAAGCCACTTATGATGTTGTTCTCAGAGATCTATCATGGATTTGTAATGGCCTGACAAAACCAATTTATTTTTTACCAATAGATGACCAAATGAGTGGAGATGGGCAAGTCTATGGATGTTATTTACATGGATATCAAGAAGACATATGACAATGTTCCGAATAGGAGACTGTCAGCTAGAGTTCAAACTCATTGGATTGAAGGCAAATTATTAAGCTAGTTACAAATTTGGCTAAGCAGCAGATGGAGAGTAGTCATAAGAGGCAGGTACTCTAGCTGGCAGGATAGGAGTGCTGATGTCCTGCAAGGATCTATGTTGGGGACTCAACTATTAACTGTACTCAAAAGACTTAGTTAACGGAATTGAAAGCTACGCACCCAAATATTCCAATGGCACAAAGGTAGGAGGCATTGAGCCAAAACGAGTGCAGGCTATACTGGACCTGGTATTATGCAACAACATAAGATACATTAATTAAGGCACCCCTAGTTAATATCGATTGACATATGTTTGAATTTCACATTCCGTTTGAGGAAGAGCGGGTCTATGACTAGTATTTTAAACTTAAATAAGGGCAATTATGAGGGCATGAAAGCAGAACTTGTTAAAGTGAACTGGTAAAATGGGTTACGGGACAGGTCAATAGAAGGGGCAGCACGGTAGCATGGTGGTTAGCACAAATGCTTCACAACTCCAGGGTCCCAGGTTCGATTCCCGGCTGGGTCACTGTCTGTGTGGAGTCTGCACGTCCTCCCCGTGTGTGCGTGGGTTTCCTCCGGGTGCTCCGGTTTCCTCCCACAGTCCAAAGATGTGCGGGTTAGGTGGATTGGCCATGATAAAATTGCCCGTAGTGTCCTAAAAAGTAAGGTTGTTGGGTTACGGGTATAGGGTGGATACGTGGGTTTGAGTAGGGTTATCATTGCTCGGCACAACATCGAGGGCCGAAGGGCCTGTTCTGTGCTGTACTGTTCTATGTTCTAAGTGTAGCAGCAGACATTTAAAGGGATACATTTCTACAAGAAAGAAAAATTCCAAGTGGAGGACCCACCATTATAGAACATACAGTGCAGAAAGAGGCCATTTGGCCCATCGAGCCTGCACCGACCCACTTAAGCCCTCACTTCCACCCTATCCCCATAACCCAATAACCCCTCCTAACCTTTTTGGTCACTCAGGGCAATTTATCATAGCCAATCCAGCTAACCTGCACGTCTTTGGACTCTGGGAGGAAACCGGAGCACCTGGAGGAAACCCACGCAGTCACAGGGAGAACGTGCAGACTTCCCAGTGACCCAGCAGGGAATCGAACCTGGGACCCTGGCGCTGTGAAGCCACAGTGCTATCCACTTGTGCTACCGTGCTGCCCTTAAACTATGTTAACTAATAAAGTTTTTTTTTTTAAAATAATTTTTATTGAATTTTTCAAAATACAAACATTTTAACACCCCTACATTTACATTTAAATTATAACAAAACAAAGTCAAACCCCCTTACTTAACAAGAAAAAGAAAAAAGTCTCCCCCCCCCCTACCCGCGCGTCCGTCCCCCCGTCCCCCCCCCCCCCCCCCGCGCCTCCCCCCCCCCCCCCCCCCCCGCCACCGGCGAACCGACAGTCAGACCAACTTATAATTTCTAGCAGCGTCCTCGGGCAGGCCTTGCCCGTGCCACCACCGCTACCGTACTTCCTTCGTCTTTGTCCCCCCTCCCCCCCCCCCTCCTCCCCCCTCCCTCCCGCCCTCCCCTCCCCTCCCGGGTTGCTGCTGTCACGGCCTCAGTTTCTATCTCTGATCCAAGAGGTCAAGGAAGGGTTGCCATCGCCTGGAAAACCCCTGCACCGACCCTCTCAGGGCGAATTTGATCCTTTCCAATTGGATGAAGTTTGCCATGTCGTTCAACCAGGTGTTAACACTCGGAGGCCTTTCGTCTCTCCACTGAATCAGGATCCTCCTCCGAGCCACCAAGGACGCAAAGGCTAATATTCCAGCCTCCCTCGCCTCCTGTACCCCCGGTTCCACCCCAACCCCAAAGATCGCAAGTCCCCATCCTGGCTTGACCCTGGACCCCACCACTCTCGACACCGTCCCTGCCACCCCCTTCCAGAACTCCTCCAGTGCCGGACATGCCCAAAACATATGTGCATGATTCGCAGGGCTTCCCGAACATCTAATACACCTGTCTTCACCCCCGAAAAACCGACTCATCCTTGTCCCCGTCATGTGGGCTCTATGCAGTACCTTAATTAACTAATAAAGTTAAAGACAGTCGCAAATTTAAAGAAAATGCATGTCACTCCACAAGGATGAGTGACAGGCCAGAAGATTAGACAGAATATAAAAAACAGCAAAGAGTGGCCAAAAGATAAATAAGGAGGGAAAAATGTGTCTATGTGAGAAGGCCAGTCACAATTATTTTTAAAACAGATAATAAGAGTTTTTGTAGATATTTAAAAAAAGATTTGACAACTGAGTGTTGGTTCTGTAGAAAATGAGTGGCGGACATCAATAATGGAAGATAAGGAAATGGCAGATGAATTGAACCATTGTGTGCATTGGTCTTCACCATAGAGGACACAAGTAACATCCTACAAATAACTGTAAATCAAGCTAGGGGCTTTTCACAGTAACTTCATTTGAAGCCTACTTGTGACAATAAGCGATTTTCATTTCATTTCAGAAAGTGGAAGGGAGGGAGGAGCTCAAGAAAACACCTGCAAAGTGGCACTGAGCAAATTATTGGAGCTGCGGGTTAACAAGTCCCCAAGTCCTATTGGATTCCTTTCTCTGGTCAAAAATTCCCGAGATTCAGGGAAGGTTCCATTGGATTGGAAAATAACAAATTTAACTCCTTTATTCAAAAAGGGAGACAGAAAGCAGGAATCAGCAGACCAGTTAGCTTAACATCTGTCACAGGGAAAGTGCTGTAAACTATTATTCAGGATATTCACAGAATCACGACAGTGCAGAAGGAGGCCATTCGACACATCGAATCTGCACCAACCCTCCCTCCGAAAGGGCACCCCGACCTATGATAAGACCTTAACCCCTTAACCCAGTAACCCCACATAACCTTTTGAACACTAAGGGGCAATTTAGCATGACTGATCCACTTAGCCTGCACATCGTTGGAATGTGGGAGGAAACCAGAGCACCCAGAGGAAATCCACACAGACACAGGGAGAAAGTGCAAACTCCACACAGACAGTCACCCGGGGCCCTAATTGAACCCGATCCCTGTAGCTGTGAGGCAGCAGTGTTAAACACTGAACCACAGTGCCCCGTTGTAGCAGGGCATTTGAATATATTCAAGTTAATCAAGCAGAGTCTGAGAATTCACTTTCACCAATTTTTTGTGAAGTAACATGTGCTATGCATACCGTTGGAGGTACTGTACTTAAAGATTTCCAGAAGGCATTTGATAAGTTGCCATATCAAACGTTATTGCAGAAAATAAAAGCTCAGATTGTATGGGGTAACATATTGGCATTGGCAGAAGATTAGCTGGCTAAACAGAGGAAGCATAAATGAATCATTTTCTGGTTGGCAAAATGTAACAAGTGGTGTGCCATAGAAATCAGGGCTGGGGCCTCAACTTTTATAATTGATATAAGTGACTTGGATGAAGGAACTGAAGGTAAGATTGCCAATTTTTCTCATGGTACAGAGAGGTAGGAAATTAAGTTGTGAAGAGGACATAAGAAGGCTACAAGGGGATATAGGCAATTTAAGTGAGTGGGCAAATATCTGACAAGTGGAATATAATGCGAGAAAATATGAAGTTATCCATTTTGGCACGAAGAATAAAAAAACATATCTAAATGGTGAGAGATTGCAGAGCTCTGAGATGCAGAGGAACCCACGTGTCCTGGTGCATGAATCACAAAAGACTAAGATGCAGGTACACAAAAGTAATTAAGAAAGCTAATAGAATGTTATTGCTAGGGGAATTGAATACAATAGTAGAAAGTACAGAAAATACTGAATGAACTAAGCAGATCTGGCCGCATCTGTGGAGAGAAACAAAGTTGATGTTTGTATAGAAAAATAGAAATGTAAATAATTATGTGTTGCTATTCACATATTCTAATCTCCTCACGTGCCACTATCAGCGCCCTTCTTTCTGTCCACGCCATCTTTGTCTATCACCATTTATCATGAGGCCCCTCTCCAGCCCGCCCGTCCGCCTGACCCCCCATAGGTAGATGAGATGCTATTCTTCCAGTTTGCATTGGGCTGGAACATTGCAGCAGGACATGTGGGCATGACAGCAAGATGCTCAGTTGAAATGGTAGATGTAGAAGGTTGTGGTAGAGGAGCAGCGAATACAGTTCATCAAGTTGAATGAGGTGCAAGTGAATTGCTGCTTCACAGGCGGATTGCCACTTTGAATGGGCTTGACCCTTGCTGTAATTGCAAAGCTCCTGTCTCGTCTAACCTTCTTCACTCAGGCTGGGTCAGACAGGAGCAGCAAAGCGTGCCCCCAGCTGCATCAAATTTGGATTTGGCATGTATACCGAGGTATAATGAGAAGTATTGTTCTGCTTACAGTTCAGAGCAGATCATTCCATACATGAAAAACATAGGACATAAGATAAATAAACATTGAAAATACATAGATATTGGCTGATGCATACAGAGTGTTGTGCCACTCATTAGAGAAGATGCGTTGAGAGATCAGTTCAGTTCACAAGAGGGTTATTCAGGAGTCTGGCAACAGCGGGGAAGAAGCTGTTTTTGAACCCGTTAGTGCGTGTTTCTCAGACTTCTGTATCTCCCACCCAATGGAAGAGGTTGGAAGAGAGAATAACCCAGGTGGGAAGAGTCTTTGATTATGCTGCCCGCTTTCCCAAAGCAGCGGGAGGTGTAGAGTCAATTGATGGGAGGTGGGTTTGCTTGATGGACTGGGCTGTGTTTGTAACTCTGTATTTGCTTACGGTCTTGGGCCAGGAGTTGCCACACCAAGCTGGGGGGGGGGGGGGGGGGGGGGGGGGGGGGGGGGGAGGAGGACGGACGGACACAGACCGGGGAGGAAGGCCGGACTAGGCTGCCCATGCGAGGCCTGATCCAGTGTTTAAGTTACTCTGGAGTTGCAACTGCTTTTTTTCTCTTCTAACTCTTTCAGTGTAACTATCAGAGTAAAGCTGCCAAAACCATCCAAAGTTAGCAATTTAAATCGCTTCTGTTGAATGGTTCCGAGGCGCAATTCAGGATAAGTTAGCATTACTGGACAAATGGCAGGTAAACCCTTATGTGGGAACTTCCAAGAGGGATTCCCCGGAGCATTATTAGGGTACCCCCTTAATGCAACGCTGGAGAACAAGGAAGTTATGAACCATTATTTTTTCACTATTTATACTAGCTTGGCTCAGTTGGTAGAAACATCATCACTGGATCAAATATTTAAGCTTTGAATCCCACACCAGTATTCAGTATAATGCCAAACGTTACAGCAAGGCCTGAGCTGTGTTCAAGTGGATATTGAAGATAGTGTGGCACTATTCAAAAACAGGAAATTCTCATACTGCTCTGCTTAATATACAATTCCTGAATCAATACAAACAACAACAAAAATCTGCTTCATGTTCATGGGACATCATTGATAAAATATGACTGGAACGCTTGCTACAATCAGATACTGCACTTGAAAAGATTAATGAACTATATGAAGTATCAAGCATTGATTTTTAATATATTTCTTCAAGACAAACTTAAAACTAAACTTATAATAATTGTCTTTAAGAGAGCTGTCAGAAGAATGTTCTGTGATTAAAAATGTGACCTACACGAGCAATCCATCAGTCTTAAGAAACAAATCATCCATTAATTATAAGCCATATAAAATTGATGTTAATCTTAAATATAACACTTATGAAACAATGGCAGGCATACATTAGATATGACTAACTTTACCAAAGATTGGATTTAAAATTACTGCTACACAAGATTTTACGCCACTGATGCAAAAATACTTTGCACTTAAGATCAGTCTCATTTGTTTATGATCCTTTTGAAGCTTTCTTATCCGAATTCTCAATTACCACATTCAACAGTCACATAACAAATAATTGCTATCTTATTGCAAATATTCAGCAAATGAAAAGAGTTAGGATATCACAAACCTTGTACATTCTTTTCTTTCTGATGTTGGGCTAGCACAGGCCAAAAATAATGGGGCCTGATAGGTAAATCTTTCTTCTGCATGATTGTCATGAGCTCAATTGACATTTCTAGAAATATAAAATGAAGCTATTTAATCATCTCAAGTGCTAACCAGAAATATACCAGAATAAAATGGTGTCCGACCCCAAGGCCTCGGATAATAAATTACAAACAATTGAGCTGCAAATGCTACCATGTCATTTAAGAGCATTACATAGTTGATCTTTCCTCGTATTAAATCCAATTTTATGCTCAGGTAGATGAACAGTGGTTTACACAAGATTTAATTTTGGTTGATGTAGTCTTTCTTGCGCTTTTTCTCCATTAACTCTGACACAACACAGAAAAATAAATCTGTTGAAATAGCCGCTTTATTTTGAAAATGAGAACACTGCAAACTACTAAACATTTTCCTTTCCCTACCATCCAGTGAATTTAGCATCATGCAAACTGAAGAGAAGGAATGACATTCGTATAACTACGACTTGTCGCTACGGTTGCACTGCGTGTACCATGCAAAATCTGCATTTAAAATGGCTCAATTAAAAACACAGCTCAGAGGCTGGTTATCTGGGTTATTATGACACAGATTTATCAGCTCAGTAATGTCAAAGGCAAAGCTTGGTTATGTGGTGTGAACAGAAATGCCGTTACTACCACATAATTTTCTTTGATTTGATTTATTATTGTCACATGTATTAGTATACAGTGAAAAGTATTGTTTCTTGCATGCTGTACAAACAATGCATACCGTACATAGGGAAGGAAGGAGAGACTGCAGAATATAATGTTACAGTTATAGCAAGGTGTAGAGAAAAGATCAACTTAATACAAGGTTGGTCCATTCAAAAGTCTGATGGCAGCAGGGAAGAAGTTGGTAGGTGACCTCAAACTTTGGAACCTTTTTCCTGACGGAAGAAGGTGGAAGAGTATGTCCTTGGTGCGTGGGGTCCTTAATTATGCTGGCTGCCTTTCTGAGGCAGCGGGAATGATAGATAGAGTCAATGGATGGGAGGCTGGTTTGCGGATGGACTGGGCTACATTCACGACGTTTTGTAGTTTCCTGTGGCATTGGGCAGAGCAGGCTCCATACCAAGCTGTGATACAACGAGAAATAATGCTTTCTATGGTGCATCTGTAGAAGTTGGTGAGGGTCGTAGCTGACATGCCAAATTTCCTTAGTCTTCTGAGAAAGTAGAGTCGTTGGTGGGCTTTCTTAACTATCGAGTCAGCATGGGTGGACCAGGACAAATTGTTGGTGATCTGTACACCTAAAAACTTGAAGCTCTTGACCCTTTCTACTTCGTTCCCATTGATGTAGACAGAGGTTGTTCTCCACTACATTTCCTGACGTCGATGACAATCTGCTTCGTTTTGTTGACATTGAGGGAGAGATTATTGTCGGCGCACCAATTCACCAGATTCTCTATCTCATTCCTGTACTCTGTCTCGTCATTGTTTGAAATCCGACCCTCTAGGGTGGTGTCATCAGCAAATTTGAAAATCGAGTTGGAGGGGAATTTGGCCACACAGTCATAGGTGTACAAGGAGTATGGTCGGGGACTGAGGACACAGCCTTGTGGGGCACCTGTGTTGAGGAGGTGTTGTTGCTTGTCCTTACTGATTGCGGTCTGTGGATTAGGAAGTTCAGGATCCAATCACAGAGGGAGGAGCCGAGGTATACTTCTATACCAGGAGCTCTGGCAGTTTATTTGATGAAGAGAAACCCTCTTTTAAGAAGATACTTTGAAATTCTTCTCCGCTTATCCAAATCTCTCGCATGTCAAGTGCACTTGTGCAGCCGAACCTGGTGCTTTCTTTTGCCCTAACTGAATTTATCGAAATAGATGCAAATTGTAGTTTTGGTGTCATTGGCATGGTCCCCAATCGCATTTTCCATTTTTTAGATGCAATCATTTCAGCTCAATGAGTTTCCGTCAGTTCTGGTTCGTATTTACAGTATTTATTTCAAACTTCCAGCATCCGCAGTACTTTTTGTGTCATTTTAATCATTAACCAGAGGCACGCAAGTCCTATTCACAGTACACCTAAGATTCTAAGCTGGCCACAGGAAATGCAGACCCATTTGTAGAAACTATAATTTATTGTAAATGCAAAGAGACATTAGGAAACCTTGATTGTAGTAGTTTCCTGTCAAAATATAAAACTTATACTCATCATCATCCCACTGTGCATGTTGTATCATTAAGCTTGGTTTGCCTTTGACAAATATTTACTATCAACCTAGGTAGTTGGCTTCTAGTTTTAGGAGGCAATCTAACAATGCAAAGGAGATTTTGGGTTGGAAATAAGAAAGGAAAACAGGAATCAACTCATCCACACACTCCTAGCTTCATCTTCGTAAAAAGTATGCAAATTCCCTTCAACAATTTACATTTTAAATTTCACACGATGAATGGCTGTGCCAGAAAAGATCAATATGTTTCAAGCAATTACTCGCGTCTAAGTTTTATATATAATACATACCAGTTTTTCTGGCATCCAATGCACAGTGAAGAGCAAACTGGAAAGGAGTCGAGTGCAAATTGGCCTCCTTCAGTCCCTCACAGAAGTGACACAACTTCTCCATTGGCTAGAATGCAACAGGAAAAAGTTGGAATCAATTTGTTCCGAAAAATAAATAAGCACCCATCCAACAAACAGAACCGGTGCAGTTACTAAAATTTCAGCACACCTTTTTTCATGCCTCACTTGTCCAGTTAATTGTGAAATCATCCAGGAGTAGAATTAACTTATATCCATCGAACAATTAACAATTCTATAGCACACCTTTAAACTAGCAACTGTACAAAGGAACTTCATACAACGGAAATAAGCATAAGCAATCGAGTAGCAAGGAGAAAGAGAAAAGGAATAAATATTCGATTGAACACAAGATTTTGTGAAAGCTTCTAAAACTTGGTGATAGAAGCAGCACTTGAATGGGTTCAGGGAGCTGACTCTAAGAGTATGGCTGAGCTGTCTGAAGACTAGTGAACTCTCTAAGCTGTGTGTCTTTGTGGCCGTGCAAGTTTATCAAATGCCACATATCTAGTTAGCACAGCCGGGCAGACCCTGATGGTTGCGAGGTGCGGAGGGGAGTTTACTTTAAAAATGAAGGATCAATTGATTACGATTTTTAATCTTTAAAAAAAAACTGGAGGTAGAATAAATCCAACTACTACACCAAAAACCTTAAGTCTTGGATTGGGTTGGATTTGTTTATTGTCGCGTGTAACAAGGTAGAGTGAAAAGCAATTTTCTGCGAGCAGCTCAACAGATCATTAAGTACATGGGAAGAAAAGGGAATAAAAGAAAATACATAATCGGGCAACACAAGGTATACAATGTAACTACATAAGCACCGACATCGGATGAAGCATACAGGGTGCAGTGTTAATGAGGTCAGTCCATAAGAGGGTCGCTTAGGAGTCTGGTAACAGCGGGGAAGAAGCTGTTTTTGAGTCTGTTTGTGCGTGTTCTCAGACTTCTGTATCTCCTGCCCGATGGAAGAAGTTGGAAGACTGAGTAAGCCAGTGGGAGGGGTCTTTTATTATGCTGCCCGCTTTCCCCAGGCAGCGGGAGGTGTAGATGGAGTCAACAGATGGGCGGCAGGTTCGTGTGATGGACTGGGCGGTGTTCACGACTCTCTGAAGTTTCTTGCAGTCCTGGGCCAAGCAGTTGTCATACTAGGCTGTGATGCAGCCAGATATATGCTTTCTATTGTGTATCTGTAAAAGTTGGTACGGGTTAATGTGGACATGCCAAATTTCCTTAGTTTCCAAGTATAGGTGCTGTTGTACTTTCTTGGTGGTAGCGTCAACATGGTTGGACCAGGACAGATTTTTGGAGATGTGCACCCCTAGGAATTTTAAACTGCTAACCATTTCCACCTCGGCCCTGTTGATGCCGACAGGGGTGTGTACAGTACTTTGCTTCCTGAAGTCAATGACCAGCTCTTTAGTTTGCTGGCATTGAGGGAGATTGTTGTCGCTGCACCACTCCACTAGGTTCTCTATCTCCCTCCTGTATTCTGACTCGTCGTTATTCGAGATCTGGCCCACTATGGTCGTATCGTCAGCAAACTTGTAGATGGAGTTGGAACCAAATTTTGCCACGCAGTCGTGTGTGTACAGGGAGTAGAGTAGGAGTATGCAGCATTGCGGGGACCGGTTTTGAGGACTATTGTGGAGGAGATGTTGTTCTTCATTCTTACTGACTGTGGTCTGTTGGTCAGAAAATCGAGGATCCTGCACCGGGCCCACATGTCCGGGACTAGGATGAGTAGGTTCTTTGGGGGTGAGGACAGGTGCACCAGATGTTCGGGGAGTCCAGCGAACCACGCCCATATGTTCTGGGCATGCCCAGCACTGGAAGAATTCTGGAAGGGGGTGGCGGGGACGGTGTCGAGGGTGGTTGGATCCAGGGTCAAACCAGGGTGGGGACTCGCGCTGCACCGGGCCTACATGTCCGGGACTAGGATGAGTAGGTTCTTTGGGGGTGAGGACAGGTGCACCAGATGTTCGGGGAGTCCAGCGAACCTCGCCCATATGTTCTGGGCATGCCCAGCACTGGAAGAATTCTGGAAGGGGGTGGCGGGGACGGTGTCGAGGGTGGTTGGATCCAGGGTCAAACCAGGGTGGGGACTCGCGATTTTTGGAGTTGCAGTAGAGCCGGGAGTGCAGGAGGCAAAAGAGGCCGGTGTCCTGGCCTTTGCGTCCCTAGTAGCCCGTCGAAGGATTCTGTTACAATGGAAGGATGCAAGGCCCCCAAGCGTGGAGACCTGGATCAGTGACATGGCGGGATTTATAAAATTGGAAAAGGTCAAATTTGCCCTGAGAGGATCAATACAAGGGTTCTATAAACGATGGCAGCCTTTTCTGGACTTCCTAGCTCAGAGATAGGTAACTTGGTCTTGGGGGGGGGGGGGGGGGGGGGGGGGGGGGGGGGGGTGGGGGGGGGGGGGCGGTGCATTATTATAGTGTTTATTCTGTAACTTTATAGTGTGTTAATTTGCGTTGTTGTTAAAATGCTGGGTTGTTCATGGGGATGGGGCGAATGTATATGATTGTTAATATTATTGTTAATTTCGGTATTTTACTAAGGTGCGTCAATGTTGTATAAAATCAAAATTTTTCAATAAAAATTATTTTTTAAAAAAAGAAAATCGAGGATCCAGTTGCAGTCCTAGGTTTTGGAGCTTTGATATGAGCTTGGCTGAGATTATGGTTTTGAAGGCGGAGCTGTAGTTAATAAATAGGAGTCTGATGTAGGAGTCCTTGTTGTCGAGATGCTCTAGGGATTCTCCTTTCTGGAATTGCATTCACCTTCACTGCAATGCTCTCTTCCCCAGTACCCAGCTGTAATTTCCCATTTCAGTATTCACATAATTTGCAGGGACAGAGTCTCTCTGGCCTTCATTCACCAATTCACAAAGGCCAACCTCTTTCCAAATTCATCCGCACTTCACTTCTGCCTGATTATGTTTGTTGATGTGAAGAAGTCACTGAGTTATTACCTCACTATTCATACCAGTTTTAAGTCTTTATTTTGAGCTTGTCAAATTGAAACAAGAGATCCTTGTCTTGAGCCGTTGTTAGCAATTCAACATTTCATCGGTCAAATGATGAAAGTACAAGCTACTATATAAACGCGAAGAAATGCCTCTCTAATCTATGGTAGTGCAGAGGTTACGGTACAGAACTTAAAATCTAGAGGTCAGAGTTCAAATGCCACCATGATAAATTTAGTCCAGGAATCCTTGTAATTTACGCACTAGCATGTTACCATGTCAAAGGTTAGGGCTGATATTCTTTATTCTTCTTCTGTATCTAGGGTGACCTCTGCAAAGTTTATGCAGTATATAGGTTTTTTCGCATTACCTTGATTAGGTGCACAAAGAATTAATTCTGCACATGGGTGGAAAAAAGTACGGGGAACATTGCTGAAGTACTGTCTGGTTCAGCCAGTCAAACAGAAAATTCAGGGGCGCAAAACTTATTTGATTGAAGGCAAGATTTTCTGGAGGCTTTTAAAGTTGTGGATAGAAATAGCAAGTGAATGAGTCCACAGAAGACCTAGATTCTGCACCATCTAGTTCAGACAGAAATGGCAGCTAGGTCATCCAAGTCTTGATACTGGTCATATGATAAGAGAAATGGAGCTTGATGTCATATCCATGCATATGGAAGCAGACAAAATGCCCCTTAATATCATAGAGGAACAACATGTAAACAAGGAATGAAAGAATAATGGAACTTTGGGGTGCCCTGTAGACAAAGCTACAACACAGTAACTTCATACTTGTGGCAATAAACGGTTATTATTAGAAGGAAAATAACATGCTGGAGTTGCGCTATGCAATGGAAGTCATCAAAAAAGAGCATGTTAAGGAAGCCACAGAGGAAAATGGGGTCTTTGATGCAGAGAGCAGTTTGGTCCTGTATGAATTGAGTGAAATATGAATGATATTCATTACAAAGGGAGCATTATGAGGTGGTGAACTGAAAATACAACCTAAGCATGAATGAACATGTATGGCTTGAGCACAATTTAGTTACCAATATAAGTTAAATTAACTTGACAGCAATATGAATGTTGATTTGGTAGCATAGAATTATACGATTATCACCAAAATGCTGGGCCTTACCTTGTCGAGATTAATACAGTGCCGGATAAAGAAGTTGCCAAGGTCTAATGAATCACCATTTTGGTTCTCAGACTGAAATGTGGGAAAGGTTTTCAACACCTGGAAAGCAGTTTCTTCCAAACCCTGTGTAATCAGGCTCAAACATAGATTCATTGCGTCTGTAAAAATGAACAAATTAGAAAAATAAGCTATGCTCTGACAATTGTTCAACTTGTGAAGCACACATCTGCTTCGTATTTTGACCACTTAAAGAATCAACATCTAGGTGAAAAGTCTGTTTGCCTATTTGTGTTTGGCTTAATTGTGCATCATCTCATAAAGTAAAGTGAATAATATTGCATCCAACAACCTGATTCATAAATGAGTTGAACAACCTGATTCATAAACATGATTTGAACCTTACAACAAAAAAACTAAATCTAATTCAATGCAAGTGCATCTCCTCACATACTCGTACAATGGCAAAACCTATTATAAAGTTTCCACTTTTTTATTTAGACGTTTCTTTCATCCCAACACATCCATCTCAACTTTCAACTTTCCACATAGAGCACGTTTCATTGCACAGAAATGGGCGGCATGGTAACAGCGGCTAGCACTGTTGCTTCACAACATCAGGGGCCTGGTTTCGATTCCTAGCTTGGGTCACTGTCTGTGCGGAGCCTACACGTTCTCCCCGTATCTCTGCAAAATCCCATGGGTAGGATTCACCGTCCCGCCAGCCACTTTTTCCGGTACAGCGCGCCCATGCCAGCAGCGGGATCCTCTTGTTCTGGCATCCAGCCAACGGGGTTTCCCCATGGTAGCCATCCCACACCGTTGGGAAACCCGTGGGTGCGCTGCCGGCAAAGCGGAGGATCCCACCAGTGGAGAATCCCGCATTAAGTATTTTAAGGTGACTAAGGTCTGAGGAATTACAACTGAACACCATATATATGCACTACTAGTGTGGAACTTGCCTGGTATATATCCCCTGTCATGTCTCATCCGCTCTACAATATCCTGAACATATTGTGGATAGCCAGACTTGGCCAGGCTGAAGATGATTTGCATCAAGTCCCTGTCCATCAGGCTGGCATCTGTCTTTTCAACTTTCTCCAGTGTCTATCAACAAGGGAAGATTAAGCACACAAAAATAGGTTATAAATTCAAATCACACAAATATCTTAGGGCAGTGCTAAAAGAGATTTTACATCCCTTCAACACCTCTTAATCTCTTCCCTATTCCCCAACTTGTCATAGTCAGTTCTTTTAAGCTGTTACCCTACCAATTACCAATCAGGTGGCTATAACATATAGCATTTATGGAATCTAAATCAGAGAAGAAAATTATTTTGGAGGATCATCAACTTACCTTCTCTGACTTTATACATATAGATATATATATATATATATATAAAATCAGCAGCATTACATTTGAAAAATTGATTTTAATCAAATGCACACATATTTTTATCTCTTAAAAGTATTAATTTAGTCAATGGCGGTTACAGGAAATTTCATTCTAGAGTAAGCATGTCACTCAATTATGCTATAAACAATTTGAGTCACTTTTTTACATCTTTTAAAACAAAAGTGGTTCAACATTGCAGAATGCCTGCATTTAAAAGCAAGTTATAAAAGAGTGAAAATCATTTTTCTGTAGTTGAAATTAACGTTTACTAACTAGGGAATGAAAACTTCACATAGGGAGAGCATCAAAGGACATTCTGGTTTCTTATCTGTCTGTTCCCGCTCCAGCTAACACAAGTTTCCTCCTCCCATGCCTGTACCATACCCGCTTTCCCCAGCAACCAGTTCTTAGAAGAACTCTTCTAATGATGCGCTGTGCAATCAGGTGCTAGATGTTTACTGCAAGCCAGAATTAATTTGGCTTCAAATTCCTTCCTTCCTCCTCCAGGGGAATGGATAGAAACTTCACTCATAACCAAGAAAATGCTTATGCACCACTAAGAATTGCAGCATTGAACTAGGTTTCATTCTGCATTAAAGCACCAATTTAGAGTCGCAGAAGGTGGAGACTGGCATAATGCAGCAAGAACCTTACCTGCATTGACCGAATGAAAATCTTTGTGCGCTGGCTGAAAGGATGCTATGTGAAATGAGTTTCATCGCTGTTAACCCAATTACTAATGAGCATGGATCAAGTGGATGATTCAGCCCATAATTCTGCACTCATCAGCAATCGGCTGATGTCGGAATCAGAAATTTTCAAGTAGTGCGTTAGGACGTTTTCTTCTGACATTGGGGCAAAGTAAATGCTTTGCAGCTAAATAAAATTGAGGATTATGCTGCATCTTACCAATGCTACACACCTCGGACTGCTACGGCAATTGGCAATCCCTCATGCCACCATCCTTTAACTACTTCAAAGACTCAGGCCTATAGAAGCTACACAAGATTGCACCAGAGAAACCAAATCTCAGGCATGCTGTCACTCAAAGACCTCTACAGCGGCAAAGTTCTAAACTTTTGGGTTTCAATGCACGGGTATTTGGAAATAGAGGAAACTTAAAAATGCCATTTTGACAAATGATTAAATATAAAAAGTTTTTAAAAAACTGATGCTCAAGATCATAAACATTACCATAATCTCACAATGTGTCCAAGGCAAAAATTAACTCTATGTTCTGCAGGATACACAATATTTCTATATAAACAGTATTATGTTCAATATATTGTAGTTAAGATGGACTCAATCAAAGGAACATATGCAGTTCAGTTTTGTACCTGTTTCACGTTCTCAATATCTCCCTTTTCAGCGTAAGCATTCAGCAGTGCAACATAGGTATCTGGACCAGGCTCAATTCCTGCACCACTCATCACGGTTAGAATGCCCTCTGCACTTTCCATGTCACTGAAATAGAAGTTTACATACTAAAATATCAGGCTGATAAAGCAATGTACAGAAAATACAGATTTCAACCATTTGAATAGATCCACTCACACAGAAGCTTTCCTATTCAGTTTAAATTGAACAATGATGATATCAAATACTCAATTGTATATTTGTTCAGAATACACAAAGCATTTGATTAGTGCATTGGGCAGAAGCAAAAGGAAAACAATATTTTTTTTTTTACATAGTGCTTTATAACATCTCCTTGGAACATCTCGAAGCACTCTAATTACCAAAAATCACTTTCACAGTAACTTCATTGCTGTGTTAATGTGAGCCTACTGGTGACAGTAATAAATATTTCAGTCTCAGTGCAATGCTGGGTACCAAGGCAATAAGCCCTAATGACTGGCTGATCAAATCAAGCAGCATGTTTGGTTGTTCTTAAAAGAGAGTGCTGACCATACTCAATCAGCCCACAACTGCAAAACGCAAAACCAAATGTCTGCTGTTAGATTTGATTCGGCGGCTGGATAGCACTTATGGAATACTCCTGAGAGTGCAAACAGCTACATTATCAATTTCAGATAATCAGTCAAACTGTAATGTGGCTCATTTACATTTGCTGGATACATTCATACACAGGGACCAGTCCTGTTAACGAAAGGAATATATTCAAGCCTCGAATGTTTTTGAATTATCCCAGTCCTGGGGAGTCTGTAGCTCCCCGTTGTTTTCACCATGCTAATACCTTGCCCAATCGGAGTCGACTTGCCAACCAACCACCACCTTCTCCTCCTACAGTATAAATTATTGAAATTGTTTGAAATTTGGCATTCTTGAATTTGTCCTGATGAGCTCAAGTCAAAACCTTTCAGCAACATCTCTCTTTTTAGAAAGATCCTACACATTTATAATTTCACTCAGGAATATATGACAAGTTTGAAGTTCAACAGTTTACATGAATTATTTGTTCTCTATTGTCATAGTTCTTAATCCATATCACCATTAAAGGATGTTACTGTCATCTGACCGATAATCTGTTCATTATTCTATATTGACAAAATCTTACATGCATGGGATTACATCGGATATATGACACAGAAACATGCCATTCAGCCCAACCAGTCCATGGTGTGCCCATCTTCCCTCATCCAAACAACCGTCATAACCATCTATTCCTTTTTTCCCTCCTGTGTTTGCCTAAGTTCCCCTTAAATACATCTGTACTATTCACTTGAGCCACTCCCACTGGTAGCTAATTCCAGATTCTTGTACTCTTTGGGTGAAGACGTTTCTTCTGAACTGTCTTGTATTATTGGCTTCCAGTTAAGCCTTTGCCCACAAGAGGAAGCATACTCTGTTTGCACTCTACCGTAATTATAAATTTTAAAGAAATGAAAGTGCATGGGGTTGGGGGCAGTGCATTGAGATAGATAAGAAACTGGTTGATAGACAGGAAACAAAGCACAGGAATAAACAGGTCTTTTCCCAAATGGTAGTAGTGAGGCACCGCAAGGATCAGTACTAGAACCCCAGCTATTCACAATATATCTTAATGATTTAGATAAGGAAACTAAATGTAATATCTCCAAATTTGCTGATGACACAAAGCTGAGTAGGAGGATGAGCTGTGAGGAGGATGCAGAGATGCTTCAGTGTGATTTGGACAAGCTGAGTGGGCAAACACATGGCAGATGCAGAAGTGAGGTTGTCCACTTCGGTAGCAAGATCAGGAAGGCAGATTATCTGAATGGTTATAAATTAAGAGCAAAATGTGCAACGAGACCTGGGTATCCTCATACGCCAGTCACTGAAGGCAAGCATGCAGGTCCAGCAGGTGGCAAAGAAGGCAAACAGTCTTCATAGCGAGAGGATTCAAGTTCAGGAACAGGGATGTCTTGCTGCAATTATACAGGGTCTTGGTGAGATCACACCTGGAATAGTGTGTGTAGTTTAGGTCTCCCTATCTGAAGAAGGATGTTCTTGCTCTAGAGGGAGTGCAGAGAAGGTTTACCAGACTGATTCCTAGGGTGGCGGTACTGACAGGAGAGATTGAGTCAGTTAGAATTATTTTCGCTGGAGTGAAGAATGAGGGCAGATTTCATAGAAACCTACAAAATTCTAACAGGATTAGACAGGGTAAATGCAGGAAGGATGTTCCTGATGGTGGGGTACCCTGAACCAGGGGGCAATGTCTAAGGGTACAGGGTAAACCTTTTGGGATTGAGATGAGCCCATCCAAAAAAAAACTCCAGCAGCCCGGTGATAGCCACCCTCCAATCCTGGAACCAACTACGGCAGCAATTTGGCCTGAACAAAATGTTGGACAAAGCTCCCATCTGCAGCAACCATAGGTTCACACCAGCGCTGACTGACGCCACCTTCAGAAGGTGGAGACAGGATGGGCGGACACTGACAGTCAGTGACCTATACACCGACGGTAGGGTCACAACACTGGACGACTGACAGAGAAATTCCAGCTAGCCAGGGGGAATGAGCTAAGGTGCCTGCAACTCAAAAACATCTTACGAAAGGAGACAAGGACATACCCAAAACCGCCACGACAGACATCACTGGAAGAGTTACTGGACGCAAGCATACTAGAGAAAGGAAACTATAGTGACATGTATGACCAACTGGTAGAAGGGGCCGGCACTGTACTGGACGCAACAAGAATGAAATGGGAGGAGGACCTGGGGATCGAAATAGGGTGGGGACTCTGGAGCGAAGCACTGAATAGGGTCAAATCCACCTCCATGTGCGCAAGGCTCAGCCTGATGCAACTAAAAGTGGAACATAGAACCCACTTAACAAGAACCCGTATGAGTAGGTTCTTCCCAGAGGTAGAGGATAGATGTGAACGGTGCCAAGGAGGCCCGGCCAACCACGCCCACGTGTTCTGGTCTTGCCCCAGACTTTTGGAGTACTGGACAGCCTTCTTCGAGGCAATGTCTAAAGTGGTGGGAAGAAACAGGGAACAATAGAGGAGAGCTAGGGAGGTGGGAGGGAAGGGAGGCAGGGAAACGTAAACAAACTTGGCATCCACAGACGAAGACGGAGTGTACAAAGTTGCTGCAGTTGGGTGGGTGCATAATAATAATACCCTACCAGTTACATTGTTTGATTTTGTATTTCTCGCGTGTTGTTACTTTTTTTTCTCTCCCTTTGTGGTTTGTGTGTCCCCCCCCTTCTCTTCTCTATATATATATATATAGTATATCCTGTGTACATAACGGCAAATATACTTTGTTCAAAAACCCAATAAAAAACATTATTAAAAAAAAGGATTGAGATGAGGAGAAATTTCTTCACCCAATGAGTGATAAGTCTGTAGAATTCACTACCACAGGAAGCAGTCAAGGCCAAACCAGTATATTTTCAAGGAGTTAGATATAACATTTGGGGCTAAAAGGATCAAAGCGTATGGGGCTGGGGGAGAAGCAGGAATAGGTTCCTGACTTGAATGATCAGCTTTATCTTATTGAATGGCGGAGCAGGCTCTAAAGGCGTACTCCTATTTTCTATGTCTTCTATTAGGTCACCTCTGAGCCTTCTATTTTCAAGTGAGAAGAAACTCAGCCCATCAACCCTTTCCTGTTGCATGCATACATTCATTTCTAGTATCATACTTGTAAATTCTGGGCAGCATGGTAGCACAAGTGGCTAGCACTGTGGCTTCACAGCGCCAGGGTCCCAGGTTCGATTCCACACTGGGTCACTGTCTGTGCAGAGTCTGCACGTTCTCCCAGTGTCTGTGTGGGTTTCCTCCGGGTGTTCCGGTTTCCTCTCACAGTCCAAAGATGTGCAGGTTAGGTGGATTGGCCATGCTAAATTGCCCTTCGTGTCCAAAAAGGTTAGGTGTTATTGGGATACAGGGATAGGGTGGAAGTAAGGGCTTAAGTGCGTCGGTGCAGACTCGATGGGCCGAATGGGCTCCTTCTGCACTGTATGTTCTATGTTCTAAATCTTCTCTGAACTCTTCCCAGTGCCTCTACATTAATTTAACATTGGCAATTAGAATTGTATGCAGTACTCTAAATTAAGCATCCCCCACCCACTACCCTAAAAGAAAATTGGTGTCAAGCACAAAAGCAGAAATTGCATTTTTGATTCCAAAGTCAAAACGCAAATGTAGAATTTAGGACCACTTCCCATCTTTCTCAATAAACTGCACTTTATTCCCACCCTGCTTCCTGTCTTAAATCAAATTAACAATCCATTCAGTCACTTGTACCCTAACTTCACACTCTCAGACCTTATACATTAGCCTACTGCGGGATACCAGATCAAAGGGCTTTTGAAAATACAGATACATTACATCCACTGCATGTCCATTGTCTACTCTCGGTTACCTCCTTAAAAAAATAAGGTTCGGCAAGCAAGATTTTCCCTTTTGAAATCCATTATATAATTATTATAATACTCATTTCTAGGTGTCCTTCGATTCTCTCCTTTAGTGAGGATTCCATTATTCACCCTACCACTGATGTTAAGCTGTACTTCTACCCTCAAAAATGTTCTAGAGGTGACTGTGCAGACAGTGTAAGAGAAACCATCACTGTTGATATGCTTGATGCATCTAGAAAGCTCGAAGTGGGACTACACAAGGACAATCTAATAGGGCAGTATAACAGGAGAGATGTTGAGAACAGCATAGCCAAACACTTAAAAAGGTTGAGGCCCACATGGCGGATGGCACACCAATGTCACTGCTACAGTAAATGACATTTTGATTTTTGCTAGGGTGCACCCATCACAAGAAGGGTGTAAGCCAGATCAAAAGAATTAAATAAGAAGCTTTGAGGAAAAAAAAGGCATCGAGGTCAGAGGCAACATGTTTGATGACTAAAAATAGAGTTAGCAATGGGGAAGCAATTGAACAGGGGAGGAAACATTGCAGGCAGTTGGATGTATCGCCCAAATCTTCAGAGCTCCAATGAGGGTGCAACTGAATTATGACAAGTTAACTGAGAAAGTTTCCATTAAAAATTGGGATTCTTCTTCCATTTATTCACATGACGTGGACACTGCTGTCAAGGCCAGCAATTTGCGCCCAACCCTTGTTCCCACGAGACAACAACAATGGGTCTTCTTGAACAGCTGTGGCTTGCCAGGCCAGTTAAAAACTAAACAACTAAACACAAGGATGTTGAAGTGGAGACACGAAGGCCAGACCAGGTAAGAATGCACCCAAGTTTGTAATGCAAAATGTTGACAGAAAGTGCACACAGTTCTCATTTCCATACATAAATTTAGACTAGATGCTTTTAAGCAATATGCCTTCGAAGTCTTAACTGCAGTACTTTACCTACCCAGCACGTGCATGTCCTGTCACCAGTGAATTGAACACCACTTCTGTAATTGGTAGATCTTTGCTCTTCATAAAGCCAAGGATCTTACTAAAAGACAATAAATGTTAACAATACATAGCTCTATATTTATCACCATAAAATCAATTAAAACATTACCCACAGGTCAAACAGATTAAATACCAATTCTTTTTGCATTTAATTGGCTCCTTTGCCCAATAGACATAGACGAATCATTATAGTGAATATATTTATATATTTCAACATAATTCTATATTTTATAGCTATTAATATATTTTCCTAATATAAATATCATAATGCTGCTCACACACGCACGTGAAACGAAAGTTGCCATTGTCCCAGAGGACCATAGGCTGCTCTCCCCTTCTGAGAGAGAGCTGACTGGTGGCGCTTTAACCTGAGGATCACCGCACCTCAGGCGAGGTTGAGAAGACAGAGCTTTCATGAATAACCTCAGCCGATGCGGGATTTGAACCCCACAGTTGACATTACTCCACATCACAAACCAGCCTAGTCAACTCATCAAACCAGGCCCAATACACAAGCATGCAATTGTCCTTGAAACAACAGTGCTCAAATCAATGTGTTAAAGTGCATTCTTGCATTTAAAATTGGCATGTACAAATTGTTGCCACACTGCTCCCTTCAAATCACTTCAACATAACTTTGTTAACTGCAACAGTGGGCTCAGCAAGCCATTGACTTGTCCAACAATGACATATTACAACAACAACACTGTAATCGCAAGTCTGATTTTTGAAAATGTTTGCCTGGACAACAACCAGTACACCATGTTGCACAAGAACAACTTTCTTTTTCTCCTGCTTCCTGCAACGTGCACCCAAAACACCATGGCATAGTCTCACAAAATCTCTTGGGGATTTGCGGGATTTATAGACGCTGAACCATTTAATTTACCAATTAACATGAACACTCAGAAATGCAAAGAGGACAACACATTCAGTTTTTAGAATCTTAGTGTAGCCTGAACCAATGAAAGCAAGAGATTAAACTAAAGCCACGGCTGCTTATTCATGTGGACATTAAAGATCATACAGACTATTCAAGGTACAGCTGCTGAATTGTCCCCATTGCCTCAAAGGACATTTATCTCTCAATCAACAACCATCAAACACATTAACTGGCCATTAGCCACAAATGCTGCTTCTGGGACCTTGTGTAAATCAGTTGCCATCTTTGTTACAAAATTATAACCATGTCGCAAAAGCAAAATACTGACTGTGAAATACATCCCGAATGCCTGAAAGGTCCCTTAAATGCATATCCCTTCCTGCCGACCAGCACTACAAACCACGCCCCCCCCCCCCCATTCTTCCCGTGTTTGCGTAACCCAAAGCTCCAGGGTCCCAGGTTCGATTCCCGGCTGGGTCACTGTCTGTGTGGAGTCTGCACGTCCTCCCTGTGTGTGCGTGGGTTTCCTCCGGGTGCTCCGGTTTCCTCCCACAGTCCAAAGATGTGCGGGTTAGGTGGATTGGCCATGCTAAATTGCCCGTAGTGTATGGTTAATGGGGGGATTGTTGGGTTACGGGTATACGGGTTACGTGGGTTTAAGTAGGGTGATCATTGCTCGGCACAACATCGAGGGCCGAAGGGCCTGTTCTGTGCTGTACTGTTCTATGTTCTATGTTCAGGGTAGGTGGATTGGCCACGCTAAATTGACCCTTAATTGGGAAAAATGAATTGGGTACTCTAAATTTATTAAAAGAAAAAAAAACAACTGTGCAAGGATAAGAATTGATTGCATAGACAATTATAGTTTTCTTTTCCTATTATTTATCAATTTATTTATCCATTCTTACAGGTTTACCGATGCATTTAGACCGAGGGTGAACAATTCTCTCAGGAAAATTCATCTTGATGATAGAGAGAAATATCAAAAAGACAAAATCCCCAGAATTTCACTTCCAAAGTACAAATATTCCACTCACTTTAGGGGAAAACAACACAAAAGCCTAATATCTATTGATTAAGGGAAAAGGGAGTTAAAGGTTGGTTGAGCATTTTCAACAATTTGAACCGTATCCTGGATGGCATTCTGCATGACGAACGTTGCACTGTCATGTTCCACTTAAATAAAACTAAAGTCGTGCTTAAAACTCAGGGCACAAAGAAAACACCTTTAAAACTAGTTATGGTAAACAGGAATAATATTACTTAGAAACCACAACCAAATGGAATAAATGCCTGTTAAATATCTGAACCTGTTACCTGGTGGCGACACACTGTAAGCATTCTCAAAGTACCATGAAACCAATTCATGCTCACTGACCTGACATTTTAAACTTAAATTTATTATGCAAACAAGACCAAACATTACTTGGCATTCCCCAGACACACTATTACAGTACATTAAGAATCATTTTAAAAACAATACCTTGCACCTTCAATATCTCCTTCATTACAATATGATGTTATCAGTCTCTGGAAAGTAACCTGCGCATTGAGAGGAAAAACAAACATACTCAAGTATTTGCTTCATGTATTTATAAAAATATATACCAATTTGCTTATTAGTTCTCAGCAACTACACAACTATAAGTTAAAAACAAATCTCTACAAGCAATTCCACCTGCAAAAATCAAATCCAAGTATCAAAAATCAATCTGGTTTAATTGTGGAAGGTAAAATGTATTTTTTTCAAACTGTGCAAAGACAGTTTTTTTGCAATTTTGAAGTGAACGCTCTCCAGGTTCAAAGGTCATTAGAAAAACTGCAATAACTATTGTAAAATATGACATTGAAGTGCATATTTAAGGTACTCTTAACATAGGAAATATTACACCTTTACGCAAAACAGCAATTGTAAAGTCGAGAAACAATGAATTTTGAAACATCAAACTAAATAGGGCAATAACTTACTCTGTTCGGTTGCACGTTTGCAGATTCCATTTTTGCCAGAAAATCAGTTGGTGAAAATTTGTGCTCATTCTGAAGATAGACTTTCAACAAAGCATTGTAGTGGCTCACATCATAAACAGCACCTACATATCAACGATTATATGTCAGTAGAAGAAAATAATCAATACACCAACTCAGCTACTGGTAATTATTCTATCTGCACAATTTGGAAAGTAAAAACACTTTATAAATTAGGATCAAATTTAATCCAAATTATAACATGAAAACCTATCAGCTAGGAAGGTCATTCACCGATCAAATTTAGGCTATCTCAACCCAGTGGGCAGGCATGGCATAAAACTGTTCATAATTCAACACCAATCAGCAATCTTAGGATTGCTCAGGTGGTAAATTGAAAAACATCAGGGTTATGTAACTGAGATAAGAATAGAAGTTTTACTCTAAATGCAACTACGCTGTACCTAGCCGACACGTTTAAAAGTAAAAGCACTTCACTCTCCCCACTAACCTCATGAATTACAATAAAAACTGAAGACAAAGATGATCTAACTTTTAACTTGTCCTGGAACTCTGGAAATTCAATAGCTGGCAGTAACTGCTGTGAGCATTCAAGCGGGAGTCAACCACACTTATCTGGTTGTCGAAGTTGCTTTGACTACATATACAGAACATTCAATCCGTTGCATTTTGCACAAAAATTTTTAAGATCTTTTTTCTTCAAAATAAAGTACTGCATATACCGTTTTTTTAGTTCATTGTGCCAACGAAAGCAGAGGGTTAAAGTACCGATGGCATTAGCAGCTCTAGAAATTGTGAAATAAATGTGACCGTGATAGGTGAAGGTGATTTATTCCTAAAATTTGAGACTAAACATCTTGTTGGCACAGAAGCTCAATAAATCATAAAATAACTCAACAAATTACATGATTTATTCAAATCAAATTGAGGAAACGACCTGGACAGTTACAAAGTTTACTTCTGTGCCTTTACAACAGTAAAGATGAATTATATAATCTATCTGCCACCCAGATTTTTCAAATTTATTTAGAAGTGTTTATGAATATAGTAACTTGCCTGGAGCTACTGCCATTTTAGATATAGTCACACAAAAGGAATGGAAGCAATCTTTTAGCTTACTTGCGCATACACCGTAAAACAGGATAAATTCACAGCATCAATATTTCACATTGGTGAGATAATGAACAGACTTGTGACAATGGAAAATAGAGCATGTCACAACGATGTTTAACAGTTGCAAAACAGAATAAATCTGGAAGACTGTGAATTTCACTGGCCAAACATGGATAAGAATCACAAAGAGAGGTGTATTGTGTGTAAAATTAAATAGCCTGGATTTTGCATTCAGAATAACTTGAGGTCAACAGCATTCAACCTTTTTAATGGAGTCAATAACGCTGCAACTTCCAAAGACGTGCAGGTTAGGTGGATGGGCTATGCTAAAATTGCCCTTCAGTGTCCAAAGAGGTGTAGGTTGGATGGAGTTATGGGGATAGGATTGGGGAGTGGGACTAGGTAGGGAAGCTCTTTCAGAGAGTCATTGTAGATTCGATGGGATGATTGGCCTCCTTTGGCACTGTAGGGATTCTATGGAGCTTGCAGGAGAGCACAGGTGCAAAAAAACATGGAATTCTGGAAGTTTCTGCCCAATGTGCCCCACACCTCCATAGATTGCAAAATAGCATTACCTTGCTGAGAGATTCAGCATTGAAATCTATGCAAGGGTGTGGGGCTGGTTTAGCACAGGGCTAAATAGCTGGCTTTTAAAGCAGACCAAGAGAGGCCAGCAGCGCGGGTTCAATTCCCATACTAGCCTCACCGAATAGGCACCGGAATGTGGCGACTAGGGGCTTTTCACAGTAACTTCATTTGAAGTGTACTTGTGACAATAAGCGATTTTTATTTCATTTCAAGTTGCTATACTTAACCACTAGACGTGACAGAATATATACATTCAGGTGGCTATCACAGAAACATGGTTAAAGGGCAGGATTGGCAGCTAAACGTTGGAAGGTATAGATGCTTCAGGAGAGATAGAGCGGGATGTGAAAGGGGTGAGGGTGTAGCATTGCTGGTTAAGGAGAATATTATAGCCGTACTGCAGGAGGACACCTTAGAGGGCTCATACAATGAGGCAATCTGGGTAGAGCTTAGGAACAGGAAGGGGACAATCACCATGTTTGGGGTTTATAACAGGCTCCCCCACTGCCAGCGAGAGATAGAGGAGCAGATAGGTAGAGAGATTTTAGATAGGTGCAAAAGTAACATGGCTGTTGTGGTGGGTGGTTTTAATTTCCCCTATATTGACTGGGACTCACTTAGTGCTAGGGGTTTGGATGGGGCAGAGTTTCAAAGGTGTATCCAGGAAGTCTTCTTGATGCAATATGTTAGTCCAACGAGGGAAGGGGCATTACTGGATCTGGTATTGGGGAATGAGCCTGGATAGGTGATTGAGGTTTCAGTAGGGGAACATTTTGGGAGTAGTGATCACAATTTCGTAAGTTTTAGGGTACTTTTGGACAGGGATGAGGGTAACCCTCGCGTTAAGGTGCTTAACTGGGGAAAGGCAAATTACGATAATATTAGACAGGAATTGAAGAATTTGGATTGGGTGCGGCTGTTGGATAATAAATCGGACATGTGGGAGTCTTTCAAGGGACAGTTGATTAGGATTCAGGAAAGTTATGTTCCTGAGAGAATGAAGGATAAGTATGGGAAATTTAGGGTGTCTTGCGTAACGAGGGATATTGTGATCCTCATCAAAAAGAAAAACGAGTCTTTTGTACTGTGTAGAAGGGTAGGAACAGTGGAAACCCTCGAGTACAAAGAAAGTAGAAGGTTCGGAAGTGGGAAATTGGGAGGGCTAAGAGGTGTCATGAAAAGACCTTGGCAAGTAGGATTAAGGCAAATCCCAAAGCTTTTTACTCATAAAATGCAAGAGGGTGGCCAGGGAAAGGATTGGACCACTTAAGGACAGTGGGGGAAATCTATATGTCAAGGCAGAGGAAATGGGCGAGGTACTAAATGAATACTTTGCATCAGTGTTCACTAAAGAAAGAGACTTTGTGGAAGTCGATTCTTGGGTAGGGCGTGTGGACAGTCTGGATCATGTTAACGAAAAGGAGATGGTATTGGGTCTTTTAAAAGATATTAAGTTAGACAAGTCTCTTGGGCCAGATGGGATTTATCCCAGAGTACCAAGGGAAGTAAGGGAGGAGATTTCTGGAGCCTTAACTGACATCTTTATATCCTCATTGGCTACAGGTGAGATCCCAGAGGACTGGAGAATAGCTAATGTTGCACCATTGTTTAAGAAAGGTGGCAGAGATAATCCTGGAAACTATAGGCCGGTGAGCCTCACGTCGGTAAATTATTGGAGAGAATTCTCAGGGACAGGATTTATACCCATTTGGAAATAAATGAAATGAAACAAAATGAAATGAAAATCACTTATTGTCACGAGTAGGCTTCAATGAAGTTACTGTGAAAAGCCCCTAGTCGCCACATTCCGGCGCCTGTCCGGGGAGGCTGGTATAGGAATCGAACCGTGCTGCTGGCCTGCTTTAAAAGCCAGCGATTTAGTCCAGTGAGCTAAACCAGCCCCATAACCATGGACTCATAAGTGATAGATAGCATGGTTTTGTGAAGGGGAGGGCGTGGCTCACTAACTTGATCTAGTTTTTTGAGGAGGTGACAAAGATGATTGATATGGGGAGGGTGGTGGATGTTGTTTACATTGACTTCAGTAAAGCCTTTGACATTTAGGGCAGCAGGGTAGCATGGTGGTTAGCATAAATGCTTCACCGCTCCAGGGTCCCAGGTTCGATTCCCGGCTGGGTCACTGTCTGTGTGGAGTCTGCACGTCCTCCCCCTGCGTGCGTGGGTTTCCTCCGGGTGCTCCGGTTTCCTCCCACAGTCCAAAGATGTGCGGGTTAGGTGGATTGGCCATGCTAAATTGCCCGTAGTGTAAAGTAAGGTTAAGGGGGGGGGGGGGGTTGTTGGGTTACGGGTATAGGGTAGATACGTGGGTTTGAGTAGGGTGATCATGGCTCGGCACAACATTGAGGGCCAAAGGGCCTGTTCTGTGCTGTACTGTTCTATGTTCTATGTGCCTCATGGCAGACTGGTACAAAAGGTGAAGTCACACGGGATCGAGCTGTGGTGGTAAAATGGATACAGAACTGGCTCGATCACAGAAGGCAAAGAGTAGTAGTAGAAGGGTGTTTTTCTGAATGGAAGGTTGTGACTAGTGGTGTTCCACAGGAATCTGCGCTTGGGCCTCTGTTGTTTGTGGTGCACATAAGCAATTTGTAGGAAAATGTAGCTGGTCTGATCAGTAAGTTTGCGGATGACACCAAGGCTGGTGGAGTGGCATATGGTGTTGAAGATTGTCAGAAGATACAGCAGGACATAGATAGGTTGGAGACTTGGGCAGAGAAATGGCAAACGGAGTTTAATCTGGACAAATGTGAGGGAATGCATTTTGGTAGGTTTAACAGAGGAGAAATATACCGTAAATGGTAAAACTCTTCGGAACATAGAAAGTCAGAGAGATCTGCATTTATTTTATTTTTTTTAAATAATTTTTATTCAAGTTTTTTTAATAACAATAACAAATTTTCTCCCCGCAATTTAAAACAAACAAGGCGTGTTCCCACACCAAAACAAAAGAAGCCCCCCCCCCCAATAAATAATAACAAATAGCAATACAAGAAAGAAGAAAATAACATAACAAACCCACCGCCGCAAAAACAAACCCCCCAACCATCCCCAAACCCACCCCCCCTGCCGCTGCTGAGACCGACCACTCTCTACCCCTTCGCCAGGAAAACGAGAAAGGGCTGCCACTGCCGAAAGAACCCCTGTACCGACCCCCTCAGGGCAAATTTCATCCTCTCCAACTTGATGAACCCAGCCATGTCGTTGACCCAGGCCTCCGAACTCAGGGGCCGCGTATCCCTCCACTGTAACAGAATCCAGCGCCGGGCTACTAGAGACGCAAAGGCCAGAATGCCGGCCTCTCTCGCCTCCTGCACTCCCGGCTCCGAAGCTACCCCAAAGATCGCGAGCCTGGCCTGACCCTAGACTCAACCACTTCCGACAAAATCCCCGCCACCCCCTTCCAAAACCCCTCCAGAGCCAGACATGCCCAAAACATATGGGTGTGGTTTGCCGGGCCACCCGAACACCTCCCACACCTGTCTTCCCCTCCGAAAAACTGGCTCATCCTTGCCCCCGTCATGTGAGCCCTGTGCAGCACCTTCAGCTGAATTAGGCTGAGCCGTGCGCAAGAGGAGGAAGAATTCACCCTCTCCAGAGCGTCCGACCACGTCCCATCCTCACGTGATAGTGAGACGAGGAATAGGGAGAGAGAGCAATTAAACACGTGGCTACAGGGATGGTGCAGGCGGGAGGGATTCAGATTTCTGGATAACTGGGGCTCTTTCTGGGGAAGGTGGGACCTCTATAGACAGGATGGTCTACATCTGAACCTGAGGGGCACCAATATCCTGGGGGGGAGATTTGTTAGTGCTCTTTGGGGGGTTTAAACTAATTCAGCAGGGGCATGGGAACCTGGATTGTAGTTTTGGGGTACGGGAGATTGAGAATATAGAGGTCAGGAGCACAGATTTGACTTCGCAGGAGGGTGCCAGAGTTCAGGTAGGTGGTTTGAAGTGTGTCTACTTCAATGCCAGGAGTATACGAAATAAGGTAGGGGAACTGGCAGCATGGGTTGGTACCTGGGACTTCGATGTTGTGGCCATTTCAGAGACATGGATAGAGCAGGGACAGGAATGGTTGTTGCAGGTTCCGGGGTTTAGGTGTTTTAGTAAGCTCAGAGAAGGGGGCAAAAGAGGGGGAGGTGTGGTGCTGCTAGTCAAGGACAGTATTACGGTGGCGGGAAGGATGCTGGATGGAGACTCTTCTTCCGAGGTAGTATGGGCTGAGGTTAGAAACAGGAAAGGAGAGGTCATCCTGTTGGGAGTTTTCTATAGGCCACCTAATAGTTCTAGGGATGTAGAGGAAAGGATGGCGAAGATGATTCTGGAAAAGAGCGAAAGTAACAGGGTAGTTGTTATGGGAGACTTTAACTTTCCAAATATTGACTGGAAAAGATATAGTTCGAGTACATTAGATGGGTCGTTCTTTGTACAATGTGTGCAGGAGGGTTTCCTGACACAATATGTTGACAGGCCAACAAGAGGCGAGGCCACATTGGATTTGGAGCGAGGGAACCGTGGTTTACCAAAGAAGTGGAATCTCTTGTTAAGAGGACGAAGGAGGCCTATGTGAAGATGAGGCGTGAAGTTTCAGTTGGGACGCTTGATAGTTACAAGGAAGCGAGGAAGGATCTAAAGAGAGAGATAAGACGAGCAAGGAGGGGACATGAGAAGTCTTTGGCAGATAGGATCAAGGAAAACCCAAAAGCTTTCTATAGGTATGTCAAGAATAAAAGAATGACTAGGGTAAGAGTAGGGCCAGTCAAGGACAGTGGTGGGAAGTTGTGTGTGGAGGCTGAGGAGATAAGCGAGATACTAAATGAATACTTTTCGTCAGTATTCACTCAGGAAAAAGATAATGTTGTGGAGGAGAATGCGGAGACCCAGGCTATTAGAATAGATGGCATTGAGGTGCGTAGGGAAGAAGTGTTGGCAATTCTGGACAAGGTGAAAATAGATAAGTCCCCGGGGCCTGATGGGATTTATCCTAGGATTCTCTGGGAAGCCAGGGAAGAGATTGCTGAGCCTTTGGCTTTGATTTTTATGTCATCATTGGCTACAGGAATAGTGCCAGAGGATTGGAGGGTAGCAAATGTGGTCCCTTTGTTCAAGAAGGGGAGTAGAGATAACCCCGGTAACTATAGGCCGGTGAGCCTCACGTCTGTTGTGGGTAAAGTCTTGGAGAGGATTATAAAAGATACGATTTATAATCATCTAGATAAGAATAATATGATTAGGGATAGTCAGCATGGTTTTGTGAAGGGTAGGTCATGCCTCACAAACCTTATTGAGCTCTTTGAGAAGGTGACTGAACAGGTAGACGAGGGTAGAGCAGTTGATGTGGTGTATATGGATTTCAGTAAAGCGTTTGATAAGGTTCCCCACAGTCGGTTATTGCAGAAAATACGGAGGCTGGGGATTGAGGGTGATTTAGAGATGTGGATCAGAAATTGGCTAGTTGAAAGAAGACAGAGGGTGGCGGTTGATGGCAAATGTTCAGAATGGAGTTCAGTTACGAGTGGCGTACCACAAGGATCTGTTCTGGGGCCGTTGCTGTTTGTCATTTTTATAAATGACCTAGAGGAGGGCACAGAAGGTTGGGTGAGTAAATTTGCAGACGACACTAAAGTCGGTGGAGTTGTAGACAGTGTGGAAGGATGTTGCAGGTTACAGAGGGACATAGATAAGCTGCAGAGCTGGGCTGAGAGGTGGCAAATGGAGTTTAATGTAGAGAAGTGTGAGGTGATTCACTTTGGAAAGAAAAACAGGAATGCGGAATATTTGGCTAATGGTAAAATTCTTGGCAGTGTGGATGAGCAGAGGGATCTCGGTGTCCATGTACATAGATCCCTGAAAGTTTCCACCCAGGTTGATAAGGGTTGTGAAGAAGGCCTATGGTGTGTTGGCCTTTATTGGTAGAGGGATTGAGTTCCGGAGCCATGAGGTCATGTTGCAGCTGTACAAAACTCTGGTACGGCCGCATTTGGAGTATTGCGTACAGTTCTGGTCGCCTCATTATAGGAAGGACGTGGAAGCTTTGGAACGGGTGCAGAGGAGATTTACCAGGATGTTGCCTGGTATGGAGGGAAAATCTTATGAGGAAAGGCTGATGGACTTGAGGTTGTTCTCGTTAGAGAGAAGAAGGTTAAGAGGTGACTTAATAGAGGCATACAAAATGATCAGAGGGTTAGATAGGGTGGACAGTGAGAGCCTTCTCCCGCGGATGGAGGTGGCTAGCACAAGGGGACATAGCCTTAAATTGAGGGGTAATAGATATAGGACAGACGTCAGAGGTAGGTTTTTTACGCAAAGAGTGGGTGAGGCCGTGGAATGCCCTACCTGCAACAGTAGTGACCTCGCCAACATTGAGGGCATTTAAAAGTTTATTGGATAAGCATATGGATGATAATGGCATAGTGTAGGTTAGATGGCCTTTAGTTTTTGACTTCCCATGTCGGTGCAACATCGTGAGCCGAAGGGCCTGTACTGCGCTGTATCGTTCTATGTTCTATCCTCAATCTCTTTCCCTAGCTCTTCCTCCCATTTCGCTTTGAGCTCATCTACTGAGGCCTCCTCCTCCTCCTCCTGCATCAGTTGGTACATAGCCGAGATCTTCCCTTCCCCGACCCACGTCCCCGAAAGCACCCTGTCCTGCACCCCCCTTGGCGGCAGCCGCGGAAACTCCTCCACCTGCCTCTTAACAAAGTCCCTGACCTGCATATACCTAAAAGCATTCCCAGGGGGGAGGTTCCACTTCCCCACCAGCTCCTCCAGAGTCGCGAACTTCCCATCCAGGAAGAGGTCCCCAAACTGTCTGATGCCTGCCCTGTGCCAACTCCCAAATCCCCCACCCGTTCTCCCCGCCGCAAAACGGTGATTGCTCCGTATCGGGGCCCAAACTGAGGCCTTCACTTCCCCAGATTTTGAGGGACGCAACCAACACCGGGCTCGTGGAGTACTTTGCCCGGGGGGGGGGGGGGGGAGAGTGGAAGTGGGGCCGTCACCAAAGCCTCCAGACTCGTACCCGCACAGGACGCTACCTCCAGTCTCTTCCATGCGTCACCCTCCCCTTCCGTCACCCACCTGTGAATCATCGCCACGTTCGCCGCCCAATAATATCCACACAGGTTGGGCAGTGCCAGGCCCCCTACCTCCCTTCTGCGCTCCAAAAATGCCCTCCTTATTCTCGGGGCCTTCCGTGCCCACACAAACCCCAGAATCGACTTATTCACCCTTCTGAAAAAAGCCTTCGGGATCAACATGGGGAGGCACTGGAAAAGAAACAAAAACCTCGGGAGCACCGTCATTTTAACCGACTGGACCCTGCCCGCCAACGAGAGCGGCAGCGCATCCCACCTCCTGAACTCCTCCTCCATCTGCCCCACCAGCCGCGAAAAGTTAAGCCTATGCATAGCCCCCCAGGTCCTAGCCACGTGGTCCCCAAGATACCTAAAGCTCCTCTCAGTCCTCCTCAACCGGAGTTCCCCCATCTCCCTCTCCTGACCCCCCGGGTGCAGGACAAACAGCTCGCTTTTCCCCAAATTGAGCTTGTATCCCGAAAATTCCCCAAACTCCTCAAGTATCCTCAGCACCTCTGGCATCCCCTCAGCCGGGTCCACGACATACAGCAGCAGATCATCTGCATACAGCAACAACCGGTGCTCCCCCCCCCTCCCCCCCCCCCCCGCACAATCCCCCTCCAACTCTTCGAGTCCCTCAGCGCCATGGCCAGGGCCTCAATTGCTGACGCGAAGAGCAGGGGAGACAAGGGGCACCCCTGCCTCGTCCCTCTGGAAAGCAGAAAGTCCTCTGACCTCCTCCCATTCGTCACCACACTCGTCACCGGGGAGCTGTACAGCAACCTCACCCAGCTAATGAACCCCTCACCAAACCCAAACCTCCGCAACACCTCCCACAGGTAACTCCACTCCACCCTATCAAAAGCTTTCTCCGCATCCATGGACACCACTATTTCTGACTCCCCAGCCACCGGCGCCATCATCATAACATTCAGGAGCCTCCGCACGTTGGCATTCAATTGTCTCCTCTTTACAAACCCCGTTTGGTCCTCATGAATCACCGTCGGGACTAAATCCTCCACCCTCCTGGACAGCACCTTTGCCAACAACTTGACATCTACGTTAAGGAGCGAGATCGGCCTATAAGACCAACACTGAAGGGGGTCCTTGTCCCGCTTCAGGAGCAAAGAGATAATTGCCCTGGACATCGTCGGGGGCAGAGCCCCCCCCCTCCCTGGCCTCATTCAGGGTCCTCACCAGCAGTGGGCCCAGCAAATCTGAAAATGTCTTGTAGAATTCCACCGGGAACCGGTCAAGCCCCAGCACTTTCCCTGTCTGCATGCTTCCCAAAGCCTCCACCAGCTCCTCCAACTCAATTGGGGCCCCCAAACCTTCCACCCGCTCGTCCCCTACTCTTGGGAACTCCAGCTTATCCAAAAAGCGGTCCATCCCGCCTGCTTCCCCGGGGGGTACCGCCCGGTACAGTCCCTCATAAAAGGATCTGAACACCCCACTGATGTCCTTTCCACTCCGCACTAAGTTCCCACCTGCATCCGTGGCTCCCCCAATTTCTCTAGCTGCTTCCCGCTTCCGGAGCTGGTGAGCCAACATCCGACTTGCCTTCTCCCCGTACTCATACACCGCCCCCTGTGCCCTCCTCCACTGCGCCGCCGACTTACGGGTGGTTAAAATGTCAAACTCCGACTTCCGGTGGCAGCGATGACGTAGGAAGCCACACATTTGGGAGCTCCCGTTTTAAACGGACTTTTCGGCTCTTTTTAGAGCCCAAAATGGAAATTTTTCGACGTCTCCCGGTGGGAGAAGGTGTGCTGATCGACTTTTCCCGCAGTCCATGACTCGAACTCGGAGTGGAAAGGGGGAAGAAACGGCAGCAGCTCCCCAGAAAAAATGGGGGAAGGAATCCAAGATGGCGGCCGGCGGAGCTCCAGAGGAGTGGAAGCAGTGGGCCCTGGAGCAACAAGCTGCTCTCCTGCGCTGTTTTGCAGACTTCAAGGCTGAGGTACGGAGCTCTCTGCAGGAAACGAACAGAAGGCTGTCGGAGATTCAGACGACCCAGGGTGCTGCCATCAAGGAGTTGCAGACGCAGGCCACTGAACGAGAGGAGGAGGCCGGGATCCTCGTGAGTAAGGTGGAGGGGACACGAGGCACTCCACAAGAAGTGGCAGGAACGCTTCGAGGAGCTTCATCACCGCATGAGGCGGAAAAATCTGCGGATCTTGGGCCTTGCGGAGGGGCTGGAGGGGTCGGACCTGACAACCTACGTGGCTACGATGCTGAACGCGCTAGTGGGGGCCGGGTCTTTCCATCTGCCCTTGGAGCTGGAGGGAGCACACAGAGTACTGGCCAGGAGGCCTAAGGAGAATGAACCCCCGCGTGCGGTGCTGGTGAGGTTCCACCGGTTCAGTGATCGGGAGTGTGTGCTGCACTGGGCCAAGAAGGTGAAGAGCAGCAATTGGGAGAATGGGGTAGTACGGATCTACCAGGATTGGAGTGCGGAGGTGGCTAAGCGGCGGTCCGGATTAAATCGGACGAAAGAAGTGCTTTACAGGAAAAAGATAAAGTTCGGAATGTTGCAGCCCGCGCGCCTGTGGGTAACTTATTCGGACCGGCATTATTATTTTGATTCCCCGGAAGAGGTGTGGGCCTTCGTGCGGACGGAGAAACTGGACTTGAACTAGGGGTTGGGGGTTGCGGGGTCGGTTGTAATGCTTTATTTCTGGTTTCTGCTGTTGCTGTGTTCTCTTTTTTTTGTACTTTTGCAATTTTGATATGGTTATTTATGGGGGTGTTGTTCTGTTATGTTTTTTTGCTGTGGGGCATTGTTTGAGTTTTGTATCTTGTGGGGAGGGTTGGGGGGGTTTGTTGTATTCTATGTCGGGTTGGGGGTATGGAGTGGGGCTGGTATTTGGGAGCTGCGTCAGAAGGGTGTGGTGGGTGTAGCCACCTAAAATGGACGCTGAGCTACAAAGTAAGCCAAGCGCTAAGACTGCAGGGAAACAGGCAGTTTAGCCAAAACAGCAGTCTGCAAAGACAGCATTTTGCATTCTGCAAGTAGCAGAAAACCAGTTTGGGCTCAGGTGAGAAGACCTTAGTTAGGTGCAAATGGCAAAACGCTTTGCATGCTAATGAGGCAATCAGACCTGAACACCCACACAATAGAAACATTTGATTCTGAATGGACACATTTGAATCAAGGCCCAGACATCGAGGCACCAGAAACCTCCAAACAAAAGGGCATAAGAAACGCCCCCCCCCATCACGGAGACCCCCTCGCATTGGGGAATTAAAACAGTATCGATGAGGAATTGACCCAATAGATAACCAAAGGTTAAAGCCCGCCCAAGAAGAGGGAAGGACATTGGGATCCCTATAAAAGACAGGGACCTCGTGTTGTCCGGTCTGTTGTTTGTGCTCCGGCTTAACTTCGATCAAGATCTGTTGTTCCGTGCTCCGGCCCTGACCAAGACCTTGAAGCTACATCCTGACTCCAGCCGTTGAGCACCAGCCGCCGAACCGTAAGTGCCAGTACGACGCTCGCTACGCGAACTAAGCCCGCTAGAACCCCCAGTGACCAGAACGCTTGCTGAAGGTTGCAGCCCAAGACCAGGACGAAGGCCTCGCTCCCTGACCTTGCCTGTTCCTGTTAGATAAGTATTCTGATTACTTTAGTTTAGTCATAGCTTAGTCTCTTAGTGTGTGCATGAGTATTTATTATAACTGTATAATAAATATTATCGTTTGGACCTTACTAATCGGTGTATCGTCTTTATTACTTTGAACTTGACCTTGGAATACTCGTGACGGTGTCTATACGGCACCTGGGGACTCCTAAGCTGAATAAATACATAGAACAGAGCCTAGTGGTGTTAAGCACTTGGAAGTTAATACACCCCAATAAACGCGTTTTACACTCATAGCAAAACGTGCAACATGGGGCAGTGCGAAAGCACGGGCTTTCCTCTGGTTTCCCGCGCTGCGGGGCTGGAGACGATGACGGGGGTGGAGGCGATGACGGGGGGAGGCAGGGCCTTAACTGGTTCTTCCCCGCGCTGGAGCGGTGCCTGGAGGAGGGATAGATCGGGGGATGATCCCACTTTGGTAGGGGTCGGGTTATTGGCGGGAGTTTCCAAGGTCAGCAGAAGTTAGCTGACCCACGGAAGTACAATGGAGGACGGTTCGCGGCTAGGAGGGTTCCTAGCCTGGGGGGGAAGGGAGGGGGGGGAAAGGGGAATACCGGGTTGCTGCTGGTAGGGTCAGGAAGGAGCTGGTGGGGGCTGGGGGGTCAGAGGTGAGGTGTTGTCGCTGTGGGGACTGGGTCGGGCAGGGGGTGCTGGCCTGGGGCGGGCAATCGACGGGCTATGGCTAGTCGACGGGGGAGGGGGCGGGAAGCCCTCTGGTTCGGTTGGTCACCTGGAATGCGAGAGGATTGAATGGGCCGGTGAAGCGGTCGAGGGTACTTGCTCATCTGAAGGGGCTAAAGGCAGATGTGGCAATGCTTCAGGAGACCCACCTGAAGGTGGCGGACCAGATCCGTCTGAGGAAGGGATGGGTGGGGCAGGTTTGGGGGGGGGGGGGGGGGGGGGGACTTCAATACG